>NC_064849.1:107567555-107747555 GCF_024139225.1 Suncus etruscus | reverse complement strand
ACTTTCTGGAAATAATAGTTTTGATTTCTAAAATAAGTCCCCTGATAGTGTTATGGGTATGTTTATATACTCTCCCATATTTCTCTGGTGTGCTTCTTGTTTCTCTTGTTTTTCTCTCCTACCTCTGCCAGTAACTTTGTTTTTTATTTTTCACATTCTTTGTGAACTTATGGCAGCTTCTTTCATCATTATTTGGCAAAATGACTCCAAGATTTTGCCTATTCGATCCAGATATCTACATCTCTATAAATTGTGTTCATTGGCTGTAGTTCTGTTTTTGGAAGTCATAAAGTACTAAGGCTTTTCCAGTTTCTTCATAATAGCCTTTCAAATACTAGGTAACAATTGTTATTTAACTCCCCAAGTCTCTCTTTCATTTCCCTAAACTCAACTAGACATTTTGGTCATTTAAATATCAGTACTACTTTTAGATCCCCATCATCTTGATACACTCCTTTGATATTATAGACTTTCTATAGTTCTTTTAAAATGTGATACTCAAAACTGAAATTTCATACATCAGAAGAGAAGCCAAGAACACTCTGGAGCCACTGGTTTCCAAACTATTCTGGTAGCTTAATGACGTTATTCACTTTGTAAGTCCTCTGCAAGTGATATACCACCCCCTAGGTTCCTACTTGTCTGGTGACTGTTGTGTGTTTGTGTATAAGAAAAAGAAACAGAGACAGAGAGAAACAGACAGTTATCAGAAGCAGAGAGGCTGAGAACTATCTACATTTCCAGACATAACCTAGGCCATTGTTGATTAAGCAAAGAAAGGGAAATTTTCTTTCAACTTTTAATTTCTTTTTTAAAAACACAAGCCAAGATAACATATACGCTAAGAATCTTAGTATGTTTTATATATATACAATAAGTTTTTACATTATTCATGTGAAGTTAATTCATATGAATTGTCAATGGTAAAATCATATTTACTACAATTTTTGTTGTTGTTGTTATTGTTATTAAATGAAGATAAAACTGGCTACCTACTCGTAGAATTGAAATTCTGATGTTTGAGTTATCTGGATATAAGATTTTAATGTAAATTAAGTCATTAGTTAATAAACTTTTTTGTAGTGCATATCCTAGTCTCAAATGGCCAACTAAGGCAAAATGAATAGCAATATAATAATAATTGAATGGAAATACAATATAGTGATTTATGTAAGAACAATGAAATGGTAATATAATAAACTGACTTAGAATGTGAGAATATAGCAATATTACACTCAATCTTAGGTCGTCTTCTTAATAACTATGAAAATCTGCAAAGGTCACAAATTTGGTTTAATGTCTACTCCCAGCTTTACTATAAAGGCTAATTGAGTTTATATACCAAGACTATTAACATAACACTATATGGGTCTATGGGATATGTTCAGAAAAAATATGGCTATTATGATTAATAGCAAACTGTTCTCAAATTTGTTCTTTGTATGTACATAGAATTGACATATTAAACAAACATGTTGATGGATGTACAATGATATCAAAATTACTAATTTCTCTGATTCCACAGATAGTTCTTACCAGAAAGCTGTCAAGAGAATTGATTTCATAGGAAGAATAGAATGATCCTACTAAGAATTAATTTCTAATAGAGACTTAACTAGTATTCAAAGCTACTAGTCCTTTTGTTTTGTTTTTAGGCCACACCCAGTGATGCTCAGCGGTTACTCCTGGCTATGCACTCAGAAATGCACTCCTGGCTTGGTGGACCATATGGGATGCCGGGGATCAAACCAAGGTCCATCCTGGATCAGTTGTATGCAAGGCAAATGCTCTACCGCTACACTATCGCTTCGGCCCCAAGAGCTACTAGTCTTACTCTATTCTTTAATATGGCAAAAATAATATTCAGCACTGACTTATTTGGTTACGAAATTTCAGATCACATGCAATTAGGGTTAGAAAGCTAAACCTTGTTTCCTTATCTACTCACTAATTCTTTAAACTTTTTCTTGATTTTTATTTTTTAAGTTGAGGCCTTTAAAAATCTGGGAAGTTGGGGCCGGGAAGGTGGCGGGGGCCGGGAAGGTGGCGCTAGAGATAAGGTGTCTGCCTTGTAAGCGCTAGCCAAGGAACGGACCACGGTTCGATCCCCCGGCGTCCCATATGGTCCCCCCAAGCCAGGGGCAATTTCTGAGCGCTTAGCCAGGAGTAACCCCTGAGCGTCAAACGGGTGTGGCCCCCCCCCAAAAAAAAAAACCAAAAAAAAAAATCTGGGAAGTTCCAGAAAAAAAAAATTAGAACCCTATAGGTATACCACACCACAATCTATTTTCTCAGTATTTTAGAAAGTAATCATATTGAAATCACTGCATTTGTTCTTTTAAATGAGGACAGACCAGGAGATTTCAAAAATCTTTCACCATTACCTCATCTTCATCCCTTGGGAAAATTTTAAGTAGCCAATTCAACAGGAAGTCCAGTGAGGAGTTTCTCATTATTGTGTTCTAAAGTAAAGACTCACCAACTTTCCTCCCATTGCCAATATTCACAGTTATCAATCTTTCCCTAATGAGTTGTCATCTGGTCCCAGGTCTTGGAATATTTTGCTTAAATGCAATTTGGCAGTGTGGCACTATGATGATCTTTTACCCTTGATAATCAGTGATTTGTTCCCACTGATATCTGTCAAAACGCTGATACTGGAAGATTTAAGATTTATTACATAGATATGCTGTTATGAATCATATCTATATGTATACATATATATACACTTCACTCTCAGATTTCATGATACTGCCAACCTCAAATTGGTCTATAATAGACAATTTATAGGTTGCCTCAGTATTTTTATAAGCTCTGTATTCACAAGTATCTTGTTGTTGTTTTTTTTTTAATACATATATTCAATCTAGAGTCCTTCTTTAGGCATCTATCACCTCTATAAGATTCCCCCATACCTTTATTTTGGGCTTCATGTATTAAACTATTGTTTTATTATTTATAAAGCCAAAATATATCTTTACATTGATAATTTGCATTCAAATAATTTGTTTCTACAGGGAGGGCTTTAAAACTTAGATCCAGGAAGCTTTTTACCTTTAATATATGTAAACTATTTCCCTATTGAAAAGAAATTTGTGCATTAACTTAAGTTATGCATTTAAAAGTAACAAGCACAATCTTATTTACTTCGTTATAATTTAGTTTCAATGTTACTGATTTCATCTGAAGATACATTATTCTTGATTTTTCTGACCCATGGGATTGAACACAAATTACTATAACCCTCCACTTAACTTGCCTTTTCCCTTTGAGGATAGATAAGGTCAATGATGATGCATGCTCTAGGATATTGTCAGGAAGAAGAGTAAAAAGGTCCTCTACAAGCTACCCTCTTTACTAATATTTTCATATCTTGGAGATGTGGGGAAAACTATCAGCCAGCGCAGTTGCTGGCTCTAAATCTAAGTGTCTTCTCCCTAGAGCTCAGTGCAATCTGGGCATTGGGACAGAATCTCTGTGGGGGCTGGTGGACCAGTGTGCTCATAGATCATAAATGTTCCAGGAAAACATCACAGAGAACTGGACCCATTGACTAAATGGCCCCAGACTCTCAATCAGTTCTTGTTGACATAATGAAATAATATGAGTTCTAAAACAGGATGCCTTTGCAATCCAATGAATCACTAAACAATTTATATTATGATGTTAACTCAGTTTTTAAACTTGGCCAGTGAAAAGCAGGAGTGGTATGCTATTTTAGTTTTACTTCATGTTTATTCTGTATAAGATAGCTTACACAAAGAATTCAGATTATTATATATGAATATGAAGTGGAAATTTATGTCATAATTTAATCATAGAAAGACAAATTTGCAGGAAAATGAAATATTCTGATGATTAATTTCCTCATATGTATATATCTCATAAGATTACAAAATGATATTATTTTCCAAAGAAAAACATTTTTATTCATACTGAATAGATCTGTCAGACTTTGCTCATTACCCACTTTGAACATCAAGGGGAATCTGACAAAAGAAATATGCCCAGACTTTAACTTATTCTGTTATTAATGATCTTGGATCAGGATGTTTCCTTGAAACATTCCTTGAAACACTGGACATGTAATTTTCAGCAAATTTCTTCTTTAAGAGGCCCACTGAATTTATTAAGTGCAAATAGTTTTAATTTGCAGTTCTAGCTGATTTCCATGTGTCATCATGTAGGATTCTGCATTGAAACATTGTTACCTAAAACTACCCAACATGGATTAGCAACAGGGGTGTGTGACATGGGTTATTCATACTTTTAGTTAAACAGGAAAGTGTTGGCTTTGGATCTGTTGTTTCTAAGTCAAAATTTAAGCATTGAACTATAACAGTGCCAGCAGCTAGTCACCAGAAACCGGGTTGTCTTTGTTTAACCCTAAAAGTGATTACATAGATGCATGTAATTTTTAAGTTTCTTCACCTATTACAATCCATCTACCACATAGTCACCTTTCACCAGGACTTAATTCTCTATCCAAATATTTTTCCAGGATGAGAAAAGAATCAACTTTCAGGCAAGAGAAAAAGAACGAGTGATTTTAGTTAATGACTTCCAGATAAGAATTTGTTTATTTTTCTAATGGCCTACTGTGTCCCCTCCAAGCTATCATGTCACAAACAGCATAGATAACTTTAATGACTTTTAATGGGAGAACTGTCTAAAGATCTCTGACCACAGCTACAGCTTCTATGTCTATGTACAAAAATTTTAAATATAAATAAACTAATAAAACATAAATATAATATATAAATAAAAAATAATATAATATAAAGTACAAAATAAAACTAATATATAAAATATTGCAAATAAACTAAAGCAAGTAAGTGTAATTTTAAAATAATATGACTAAGCTTTCAGACGAGATATTTCTACTTGTGAAATCAGTTATGAATATATGTATATTTATATCTCTATATAGATTAACATAAAATTCTGTACTTAATAGTTATTGTAAAAAGGCAAATGAACATAGTTCAAACATATTTATTTACTATAAGTTAGATGGAGAGTTCTAGACAAAGATTGTTTCACTCAGACTTTCCTTCACAGTTCTACCATAATTACCTGGCCCACATCTCCCAGAGTCGCCACTAATATGAAACCTTTGCTAAGCAAAATGTAAAACTAAACAAAAAATAATAATAGTCTTTAGTTCCCCACAGTGGAATGACCACATCAAACCAATGAATGAATAGGCGGTTTCCTAAATACTGTCAAATAACAGAAAACAACCTGTTACCAAAAATAACAATGAGTGGTAGAAAAATAGATCCACTAATTGCTTGTCTTCATACTAATAATTGAAATGACATAAAATATTATTAAGAACATAGGATGGAGTTGGAAAGAGAGTACAGCAGATACTTTCTTTGCAGGTAGGTGAGCCTGGATTCATTCCAGTTACTACAGTAACTGAGCACTGAACACTGAGCACTGAGTAACTGAACAGTTCTCTGAGCACTGCCAGTGTGATCCCTGTGCAAAAAGTATGTCTTGAGAAGGTCAAGTGTGCCCCAAATTCCAAAAATAGCATAAGAAGAATATCAGTCATCCAATTACACCTAAGAAAGCCATATCATCATGTAGTATTATTATTAATAGTGTTAAAGAAATAAAAGTACAAAAAATGGTGGGAATTATGCTCATACATTTTTCAGAAACCGCTTTTTTCCTGCTAGGTTCTTATCTACCTTCAGTAAATAACTTAATTTTTTACTATGTTTTTCTCAATCTGAAATAATATACAAGGAGGAAATAAAGGAAATTCTACTTTAAAGAGTTATTGTGTGCAATGTCTGTAAAGTGGTTTGGTTGCTCAGAAATGTTTAAGCAGAAAAAAAATCATAATAGCATTTGTGGCTTTTAAACAAACCTATAATTAAGGTGATCAAGTATTTTCCATAACCTTCCTTAAATTTAGTCCTTTACAAATATTTTTCTCAAGTTTATATTTTAACTTAAACCTTTCCATGTTCTATATGTCGTAAATATATATTGCCTGGAATCACCTAAAAGTATTCAAATATTGAATTTTTATAACTTATCTATTAGATAATTTGAAAGTCACTGATGTTTCAACACTATACACACAGTAATGTTCATATTTATTTTGTATTGTAACTTGAAATCAAATGAATCGGGCCCGGGAGGAGATAGCACCGCGGAAGGGCATTTGCCTTGTACACTGCCGATCCAGAATGATGATGGTTTTGAATCCTGGCGTCCCATATGGTCCCCCAAGCCTGCTTGGAGCTACTTTCTGACCGCTGAGCCGGGGTATGATCCAAAACAGCAGCAACAACAACAACAACAAAATCAAGGGCCAGAGCTGGTGGCACGGACTCGAAAAAGGTGTCCTGCCTTGCCAGATCTAGCCTAGGACAGACCTCGGTTCGCTCCCCCGGCATCTCATAAGGTTCCAAATCCAGAAGGGATTTCTGAATGCATAGCCAGGAGTAACCCACGGAGCGTCAATGGGTGTGGCCCAAAACAAACAAACAAAATCAAATGTATCATGCATGGAATCCTTAAAAGGGAAATTATATGAAGTTAGAAAATATTAGTTTAATCATAGTAATATTCATAGATTTTTTTTTAAAATAGTCTAAACATGTTCTGCTGTAGTTTATTTTGACAATGCATTTTTACTGCTTGGATTAGTTTTTATTAGTTCACTTGAGTTACTACCTCAGCAATTGTTTGAATGTTCTAAATGCTTAAAGTGTAATTATATTTTTAATATCTTGATAATAATTATTTTTAGAATCATTGTAGATTACATTTATTATTCATTGATTATGTGACTTAAGAGAAGCAGTAAATATGTAAACACTGAGATGTATCATAGTTTTATGAATATTTGTTATAACAAAATGTAATTGTAGATGGTAATATTTAATTAAACTCTATCAACAATTTCTCCTATTGATATTATATGGGACAAAGATTAAAAGATAAAATAAAGAGATAAAATAAAGAAAGAATAAGCTTGGTAAAATTTTCAGTTTTGCATCTTATATGCACATTTCCTTCATAGTTGCTAAAATTTCAGTAGTCTTTAAAAAACAAATTTCATCCAAATAAATTTAGAGGCCTAACTAAGATTTATTAAGCAATAACAATCAAACAGTTCTGTAAGGTTGTGTAGAAAGTAAATTTTTATAGTTGTAAGAATAAAATTTTATTAGTGAAAGAAAATAAAGATTATTTCAGTAACATCACCTTCCCAGAGGGAAATGTAGGAGGATTTGTAAAGCAAATTAATTCTCCCACTAGTGCTGACCAGAAAATTCCAGATTGATAAGTTTAGAATTCCAATTAGGTTAGGCATTAAATCTCTCCTGCATTTATTCTGGACCATCATGACAGTACAATCAACGAGGCTTTTCACTCTACCAAAGTAAACAAGTTGATGACTATTCTTTTATTTTTAACTCAGAGGTTTGGTCAAGATATTTACGTGTTATGAACACTTAAATTGAGAGTACAGGCCATTCATGAAACATTTATTACAAAAATTACAAATCCCAAGCATGATGCAAAAGATGATCAAAACCAGATTAAAAAAGTAAATTTTGGGAGCCGGAGAGATAGCATGGAGGTAAGGTGTTTGCTTGCATGCAGAAGGATGATGGTTCGAATCCTGGCATCCCATATGGCCCCAGAGCCTGCTGGGAGTGATTTCTGAGCATAGAGCCAGGTGTAACCCCTGAGCACTGCCGGTTTGACCCAAAAACAAAACAAACAAACAAACAAAAAGTAAATTTTGGTGGAATTAAAGGGAACAGAATGTAATTTTAGTACAAGTTCATGAATGATACTATGAAAACATATTTGCTATATTTGGGGATTCCAGAAAATGAGAGCTAAAACAGTCTGAGAGTTGATATGGCCAGATGATAGGCTGTGTAAACTATCATAGATCATTTCCTCTAACTTGATTCCATTTTCCAGTTGGTTTCCGAATTTAGAAATTAGTGAGTTCCTGTTTCTCATAGTATGGCAGTAGGCTAACAATATTGGTATTACTGGCAAGATTGAAATTTCGAGGACTCTGTTCAGTTCTACCAAATAAGAATTTGCGTTAGAAAGAATTGGAAAATAAATATTAAAACTTCATTTTAACAATTTGGGGTTAACAAATTCTTTTTAACAGTTTGGGAGACACAAGTGGTGATCAGGGATCACTCTTGGAGGTAATCTATTTTATTCTTCAAATTTTCTTGTGGCTTTATACAAATTTTGTCATTTTTGTTTGATATTTGTTTTGGGGCCACACCAGTGGCACTCAGGTGGTATTCCTGGTTCTGCACTCAGAAATCACCCCTGGCAGGCTTAGCGGACCATATGGGATGCCCGGAATTGAACTCCGATCCGTCCTGGGTCAGGGAGTGTAAGGTGAACGCCCTATTGCTGTGCTATCTCTCTGGTCCCCAGATTTTGTCATTTTTAAATTCTATTTCCTTATAAAATGCCATTGGATTGTTAATAGTATTTCATTGAATCTGTATTATACATTTAGGGAGAATGGACATATTGATAATACTGATTTTCGGTTTTATGACCATAAATACTTTTCAATTCTTTAAACTTTATTAAATTTCTTTCAAGTGTCTTAGTCTTCATACAAGGCTGTCCTCCGCCTCCTTGGTTCAATTTATTAATAACCATTTTGTTTATTTTATGTGATCGTAAATGGCATTTTTGTATCTATATTAGTTCATTGCATATAGAAACGTAACAATTTTTGTAACATGAAACTTAATGTATTCGCCAGTGTGTGTGAGAGAGATATCTTCAGAGTTTTCTCTACTTGTTATATCATGTCCTCTGTATAGTTACTATTTTATTCTTTTCCAATATAGTTATTTATTATTATTATTATACTTATATTTATATTATTGCCTACTTAGTTTGACAATTCTATACAAAAATGGCAGCTGTGAAAGTGAGTATCCTTGTCTTGTTTCTGATTCTAGCACCCCCCCCAAAAAGAGAACCTAATTTTTTCCCACATTAAGTGTGATGTTCTCTACAGTTTTCTATATAAGGAAAGGTCTTTTGTTATCCTTAGGTTTGCTACCACTATATCATTTTATTGAGTTTCTATGATAAATGAATGTTGAACCTTATTGAACTTTGTTTCCATATAATTAAAATTATCACATAATTATGTAGATATCTTAGTAATGGATTAGCATATGTTGAACTCCCACTCCACTCTTGGGACTACAACCACTTACTTGGGGTATATGATCATCTAAATGTTTTGTTGGATTTTATTTGCTGATTCAATTAGTAATTTTAACATCTGTTCCCATCAGAGAAATGAATTTATAATTTATATGCATGCTGACCTTTTCTTGCTTTATACAGCATTATGCTAACCTTTATAAGGGGTCAGGAAGCAGTTCTTCATTTTCAGTTTCTTAGACCTGTCTGAGAAGGATGAATATTAGTCATCTTTAAATGTTGCAGTATTTGCCAGTTTACTTATCTTATCCTGGACTTTCACAAGAGGTTTTGGATTGCTATATTAATTAATTTATTTATTTTTGATCAATCTGTTAAGATTTTTGTGTATATATACACATTTATATATGTATATATACATAAGTATTTCTGTCCTGATTATTTTTCTTCTACGAACATTGGACATTATTTGTTCTTTTTTAAAGGTTCTTTTTGTGTAAGCTAAATTTTTATTTGACATTTTTATTTCTAAAGATGAGCCTGCATTTCCATAAACTTTAATGTTAGAATACTTTTGTTACATCTCAATAGATTGTAACATACAGTATATGTATTCATATTCTCCAAAAATGGAAGTTTTAATGTCCCCATTGATTTCTTGGTGGCACGGTAATTTGTTCAGTGACTGTTGTTAAATCTTTACATATTCTTATTCTTAGTATAACCTTTTTAAACCATAATCAGAGGCCAGACATAAGGGTTAAGTTGCTTGGGAGTCTCCCAAATAAAATTAAATCATTAGAGAACTTATTATCATAGTATAATTACCAGAATTATTTATGTTTAATTTTATTGACAACTTACGATAATAATATGGTAATAATGATATCTTGAGATCTTATAATTTGGTACGTGATCTCTTTGGTTCTTGTCTACTTCTAGCACTGTTACTTGCTAGTGTCTAGTTTCTTGCCTTTCTCTATATAATCTTGTACTGAAAGATACAAAAAAAAGACTAGAAAGATGTTTAAACAAATAGAAGAAAATTTCAGTACAATTTCTAAGCCAGTATGTCTCTATATGGGATGTGGGGGTGGGTGGAGTGTGGAGAGGTTGAGAAGAGAGTGAGAGATATGAGAGAGTGAGACATAAGAAGAGAGAAAGTTGAGCCTGTTGTGTAATATACATGACAACACCAATTTTATTATCAGTTAACCTTTACCTAAATAATGTTGCAGTGAAAAAAAAATCTAAAACTGATTAGAAGAAAAAATAGAATAGAAAAAAAATAGAAGTGAATCACATCAGAATCAAGTGAAAATTTTGTTAAAATTGAAATTCTTGAAACAAAACTGTTTTAAATCTCTAAATTACTTAATTGCACAGTGATTGAAGGTTGTCTAAACTGGGTATATTGGATGATGCTAGAGGTCTTAATAGGAGTCAGCCATCTTTCTAAAGCCAATAGGAAATCCTGAACTAATGTTTTTGACAGTAGTATCTTCTTGGGTCCAAGAAGCTACCCCAGGCTCTCCTCAGAAATTGACATAGGAAAAGTAGAAGGCCAATCTTATTGCAACTTTTACATAATTTTACAAATGTTAATTCCCTACTAGTCAAAGACAGGCACATGAAAAAACACTGTGCTAAGGGGTGAGAAAGTCTGCCTCATTAACTACAGGAAAGCACTGAAAATTACATGTCCCAAAGTATGTATTTATAATTCAATTACTATGGATGAAGAATGGAAAAATGATCTGTTCCACCACAAATAACCTTTTTAAAATAGTTTTCACCACATCAAAAGAAGAGATCTTACAATTAGTAGCAATTAGAGATGCAAAATCTAACCCATTGGTGCTTAATTTCTTCATAAATGACCCTATAATCAAGTATTGTTATTTTATATTTTGTAGAAAACCATATTTAAATTATAAAATTGATGACTAATTATGTCTCAAAGTTTACATATTTACTAATTAGGTTATATCATTTCCATGTTCTATGTAAGTGTCAATAAACTACAGTCTAAAGGCCAAACTTGTCCCATTATCTGATTTTGTAAATAAGATTTTGTTGGGACACAACTACTCTCATATGTTTACTCATTGTCTAAGTTTTTATGCTATAACATCAGAATGGAACAGTTTTGATAGATATTATATTTCCTGATGAAATATTAATTGGAAAGTTAAAGTATCTATTATCCCTTGCAAAAAATCTTTGACACCTTTACGTAGCATGTTTGAGGTGTATTCTTAAGACAACTCCTCTAAGTGTCACCAAAGATCTATTTTCAAAACAAAGAAAGTTTTATAATAAGCAATAAAATGTGGATCTGAAAGCACATCTTTCTGGCTCCAAAGTCAATAATAATGCTTTTTCCATCATTTCTACACTAGTTGCAATATTATGAATAATATTATTTTTCTGATACAAGGGGAAAATAGATGGTACACATACCACTTACACCAAAGCATATAAATGGTTTGTTAAACCTTCGAATTCTTGAAACTAAATCCCTGTGTGTGACTTACTCATTCACACTAAAAAATAAAGAACACAGGAAAAAAAAAAAGAACAAGAGTTATAAGAAAGGAGGAAAAGCCTTCATGAGGTTGCTAAATAATACAAAGGAGTAGTTTGCATGCCTGGTACACAACACCCCCCCCCCCCCAGTTCCAACCCTGATAATACCTGCCACCCTATACACACCACTTTATGTAGCCCTGTTGATCCCTGAGCACTGCCTTGTGTGGCCTGTTGGTCCCCAGCAGCACTGACCACAATCAAATGGTACCTCCAGGCCCTGCATTCAACCATCTGGACCTCACAGCCAGACAAGCATAGCTGGGAATGCACCCAACCCCCCCCCCCCAGGACCACCACCTAAAGCACTTCTCTAGAAGCACCCTCCCACCACCCTGCTTTAAAAAAGAAATAAAAGCAAATTGTGATTTATGTTAATTTGAGAAGAGTTGAAAATACTTGATGTCAGTATGGTGGTTAATTGATTGAAGTATGCATAAACAACATTTCAGAACTTCACTTGAGGTTATCTAAAAGAAATTTGGAATGCATTATAATGTAGTCCTCAGTTTCTTAAGTTGACTATACTTTTTACATGAAGTATGATTATAATTCTCATTATGAATGTCTAGTCTAGAGGCAGTGCAGGAAGAAAAAAATCAAATTAGAACAACAGGTAAAATTTAGAGTAATGTCTACATGCTATGAACGAAAGTGAAACTATACTGTACAGTATAAGTTATCTTATGACCCAGTTTTTCATAAAAAAATAAATCAGAACAGATTTTAACAGTATCCACCAGAAATATTATACACTATTACAGCAGAATTTATATTGTGAGTTTTGATTTATTCAAAGCATTGAGTGTGACTTTTTTTCTCTATACCCAAATATAAATTACTACTAGAATCCTTTTCTTCCAGGTTCTGAAACATGTCTCCAAATAGTCAGTATCCTTGTTGTGGGGTTTGCTAAGAAATATTGAATGCTATGTTTGACTAGCATCTCTCAAAGATCTTTAACTTACTAATATTTGCAAAATATAAAGACCCTAAACTTAAAATACTAAGAAATGCTTTTGTTAGCCAAGGTAATAGGTCACAGATTCTGGGGTTTAAAGTTTGATCATGGTAATGCCAATGTACCCCATCCCCCATCCAAGACCTTGGTTCTGAAAAATAATTCTGAGGTTAACAGGTGATACTCATGATGACATTTTAATTGTTAAAATAATTTTATTAAAACTGCTTGCTTTGCTGCTGGAGCGGTGGCACAAGCTGTAAGGCATCTGCCTTGCAAGCGCTAGCCTACAAAAGACCGCAGTTTGATCCCCTGGAGTCCCATATGGTCCCCCAAGCCAGGAGCGATTTCTGAGCGCATAGCCAGGAGTAACCTCTGATCATTAATGGGTGTGACCCAAAAGCAAACAAATAAAAACAAAACAAAAAAAACATACCTACTTGCTTTTTTTTTTTTTTTTTTTTGGTTTTTCGGCCACACCTGTTTGATGCTCAAAGGTTACTCCTGGCTAAGTGCTCAGAAATTGCCCCTGGCTTGAGGGGACCATATGGGATGCTGGGGGTTCGAACCGAGGTCCTTCTTTTGCTAGCGCTTGCAATGCAGACACCTTACATCTAGCGCCACCTTGCAGACCCCAACTACTTGCTTTTTAAAGTTCATTATGACACACTAGTTTTTGGCACCAATCCCACCACCTGTGTCAACTTCCCTCCACCAGAGTCCTCAGGTTCCTTCCTGTCCTCATTTCTTTTCCTCGTCTTCAATTTATCTTTTCATTTGTGTGTGTGTGTGTGTGTGTGTGTATGTGTGTGTGGTTTTTGGGTCACACCTGGCAGTGCTCAGGGGTTATTCCTGGCTCTAGACTCAGAAATTGCTCCTGGCAGGCACGGGGAACCATATGGGGCACCGGGATTCGAACAGATGACCTCCTGCATGAAAGGCAAACACCTTACCTCCATGCTATCTCTCCGGCCCCCAGTTTATCTTTTAATGCCTCAAATATATGAGTTTCCCTATTTTCTTGGTTTATGGTTCTATCAGGTAAAATTGGGACAGGAAAGCAAATGGAATTGCTAATTTGTTTTCTATTACTATGCTGCTTTTTAGTAATGAATTTTTAGTAGTGAATTTGAAGAAATGAAAACATTTTAATGTGATAGCCCTAAACAAAATCATAGTTAAAAGTCCTTTTGTAAATTGGGAACCAGAGGTAAGCAGAGGTGACTTAACCCAAGTTACCAGGAGCAGATGAGTAGAGCTGGAATGTGTAAACTTCTGCCTTTCAGTGCATCCTAACTCCTCCATAGACTCCTGAGTTTCCTGTTAGTTATTTAGAACTTAGTGTAAATGGTCTATCTCTAATGAGAATATCTTTGAAGATTCACTAGGTAGCATAAAGTTTTTGATATATTTATTGGTCAGAGGATCAGTGATTTTGATTTTGAAGATTTAGGAGAAGTTGTATTTCATCTTTATGGAGTAAAACATGCACCTAAGTGAAAGTTTTCTTGGAAATTTCAAAGATTCAGAAGATATGAACATAGGGAAACAAAAATGATTTTGAGTATGTATATGTATACTCACTACTTTGAAACTACCTACCAATTTCAAAGTCACTAATTATATATGCCAATTCATTGACTTCTTTTTATAATTTTTACCACAATGACTATTTTCATTGTTTCTGAGTTGGATTTTTCTTGAAATAAAAGATAACGAATTTATAAAATAATTAATGTCTTATGATCTGATACCTTCTTTATACTGGTTATCCCTTTAGCATTGTTAAATTTATCTATAGAACACTATTTTTAATTAGATACCATGAAATTACAGTTATTAATGATTCTGGGATACAATATTTTAATTTTTAACCAACTGGGTAAAATGAAGTCTTCAAACAGGAAATTAAATTCTAAGCTTTTTTTTTTTTTTTTGCTTTTTTGAGCCACACTCTGACACTCAGGGGTTACTCCTGACTATGTACTCAGAAATCGCTCCTGGCCAGCTCGGGGGACCATATGGACACCAGGATTCAAACCACCATCCTTCTGCATGCAAGGCAATCGCTTTACCTCCCTGCTATCTCTCTGGTCCCCAGAATTCTAAGAAATTTTTAAATAATTTATTTCATGTGCAGCTGAGTTTGAGGACAATACTTGATATTTCTGGTATCATGCATAGTAATTTTTAACACTATTTCAAAACCATGAAAAATATCCATTATTTTTAGTTATTTGTAAAAAGTTAGTACCATCACTTTGATGTTAAGTTGTCTTGGAAAAAAGAGCATAAACATACTCAGAAAAATATGTATCACTTTCCTATTAAGTATTCACTTTTTGGAGAGTTAGAGAATTTTCATTTTTATAAATAATGATGTGTCTATTAGCATAACAGATAAAATGTAAAAATTTTCTCACTAGACTTTTAATATATTAAATCCATAATTTCACATAAATAATACCATTCAAGTTGTTACTCTGAAGAAATATATATATATATATATATATATATATATATATATATATATATATATATATATATATATATATATAGGGTTTTTGTTTTGTTTGGTTGGTTTTGTTTTTACTTACTCACTGCTTTCTCCTGGCTCTGAAATCAAGGATCACTCCTGGCAGGCTCATATGGAGTTCCAGGGATCAAACCCAGGTCAGCTGCTTGCAAGGCAAGTGTCCTACATATTGTACTATGCCTCCTGTTCCTGTGTTCTTATTTTGACGTATTGCTTATTAAGACTTACAATCTGAAGCTGGAAAGATAGTTCAAAGGGCTGGAGTGCATGCTTCACATTCAGGAGACCTGGGTTTAATCCCTGTCACTGCATAGTCCCTAAGCACCAGCAGAACTGACGCCTGAATAATGGAGCCAGAAGTAGCCCTAAAAGCAGCTGGGTGTGCCTCCTTGAAAAAAGAAATAAAATTACTTACACACAGTCTTTATAAAATTTCCTTTTCCTCTGAGAGCAAGTGAGAGAAATAAAAAATGCAATAAAATGGATTTTAGGAAAGGTAGCCAAGAGCTTTTTTTCCAGTGGGAGTAATAACTCCAATTTTCATATTTTTAAAATAAAAATTGTACTGTGATTTTCACAAGAACATTAAAGGGCAGGCAGGCATTTTCATGTGAATTTCACTAATTTAATTCATTTAGAATTTCCTTTGGGGATAACTGTGGAGATTAGAAAAAAATTGGAGGTCTCTAATACATCGTTTAATAAATGGTAGTCGTAACTGCTCTTATTTTGTGAATATGACAAGTGAGACTGAAAGTGATGATGGCTTGCCCTAGGACTTCTGTCTCATAGTTCACAATTTCATCCTCAGTGGCTCATAGAGACCCTCAGTTAATTCTTCCCTTCAAAGTATGGCAATTGATTTAACAATAGGAAAACAACAGGAATAACCCTACAGATTGTATTCCACCTGCAAGACCTCAGGCTTTTAGGCTAGTTAATTCTGGACAAAAGGACTCTGCCAAGTCCCTGATCCTCTGAACTCCCACACTCCTAGTGTTTATCTTTAGAGGAGAAGAAAGGAATCCCTTAGAAAAGGTCTTAGTCTCTTTCTCTTAAATGTGGAGAAAAACACCTTTTGAAACTACTTCTGCTGTCAGAGTTCTGGCCTTGATTTGTGAAGCCTGGTCTTGCAAAAGTACTAAATCAAAGTAAAATGGATTTACATTTGTAAGCTTTGTTTCCACTTAATGGGATTAGAAAGACCACTCACATTAAACAAACAAAAACATCAGTTCAGCATCAAGACAGAGAACAGTAAATTAACCGGACACAAACTCAAACTTGGTGTGAATTTAGGCAGAGAAATTTTATTTTAAAATAGTTTGAAACCTCAGAAATGTCGAGTCGCTTAGATTTTTTTTCACACCTACGTTTTACCTGCACTGTTTGCAAGAAATGTAAGAAAGAATAGGCTCTGCTAGAATGATATACAATGTGCAGTGAGGTTGTTGGTGAACAGTTAAAAGGCAGGTCCTTTAAATCTAAACTTCTCCAGATGTGAAGATTTAAGTGCAAGGATTTAAACTGAGACATAAGCAGCAACACATCCCTTGAAAATCTCAATATGTAGAGAAGAAATGCACTGTTTTTCTCCTAGTCTATACAGTAGTAAAAGATTTTATTGAAAAAGAAAAACATTTAAGCATTCCCAAATAAATTAGCTTTGAATCTTTCAGGTAATTGGAGACCCTGATAAAAATTACTCTTATGGTCCATTGTCTGCTTACATTTTTAACAATATTTGCAATCTTTTAATTACATCTGTTTACATTCTTGTCTGTTCCCAAAAAAGAGATCCATGCAGTATTCACTTCCTGGCTTCTATCCTCATTGACATCAGATTACACCATGTGGAAATCAAGCAAGGCATATCAAAAGAAAACTGCAAAATATATGATTTTTATCAATTTGTTTTGTCTTTGAAGCTTTGCCTACACACTGTCCCAACTAAATGTGTAAATTCCAGGAGGCTACTGCTGGAAAAGATCACATAAAGACTTAAGCAACCATAGAGGCAGGTGAGGAGACAGAGTTGATAAAAATGGAAATGGAACTAATGAGTGGTTCCAAGATCTCATCCTAACAGCTGAACTAAGAGAAAGTCTGGCAGATGCTGTAAGACAAGGTCAGTAAGGATATGAAGCACCTGGCATCGAGGACCAAATCTAGAAAAGAAGCTAAATCAATACAAAAATGTATCTCACTATAAGGCTTTGAAGAAACAGAAGCATAATGAAAGTGAACATAGAGCAAAATACTGAGATGCCCACACTAGCTCTTTTTCCAGGAGTGGTAGTGAAACATTAGATTTAAGTGTGCCTGGTGTTATAACAAAGATCTTCCAAGTCTATAGAACCAGATGTGTATTGTCCTGTAAATGAATGCCTGAACTTAATCCTCAGTCCATTGCAGCAGCTGTAAACAAGTTCAGTTTAAAAATTCCTTTGTTAAATATGCTTTAGCTGGGTGTGAACAAGCACACAATGAGATCAATATTATTATTCACAAAGGAGGCAAACAATTATTTGTTTCCAAAATCTCACGTTCACCATTAGCTCAAGTAAAAGTAAATGAATTAGCTATTACCTATTGTGGCAGTCATGCATTTTAAAGGGAAAAACATGAAACTGCTTCTTATTTACATTCCTCAGATCACCAACGGTAGCCTCTTAATATATGAGACTTGCAGGGGAACTTAAGGCATAGACTACCCATTTCCAATTAGGAGGTTGTCAAGTCACAAAAATTATACAGGACTGCATTGATGTGAATTAAATTACCCTACTGAAATGTTCTATTGAAACACATTTTACTTGTGACCACATTGTCTTGGAAGTCCCAAATGTCATTGATTGAACTGTGACTGAATTTTTCTAGACTTACTCACTGGAAGAATCCTTTCTTGGTCTACCAACAGAAGCAGGTTTATACATGTTCCTTTTATCCATTATCTATATACTAAATGCCAAAAAAGGTCCTGTAGATAGGTTTTTCTATCTACAGAAATGGTGTGCTTTCAAATACTTGAAGTATTCATTATTCTCCATTCTAAAGGATTTATGTTTCTAAAATATTGTAGATCAACATTTTATTTATTTTAATACTTTTATTTAACTAAAGAATCATGATTTACAGTTATTGATTGTGAATTTTAGACACAACATATCTCAACACCAGCATATTAGACATCAGTAGACAGCTCTCTCCAACATAAAAAAGAGCTGCATAACATTCAGATCAAAATATTTCCTATTTTTTCCCTTGTTTTCAAGTAGATAAACAAAGAACAGTCTTGGTAGTGATAAGAAGGTGTTTGTGGTAGAGACTGGAGTGATAGCGTAGCGGTAGGGCATTTATCTTTCACGTGGTTGATACAGGATGGACCTCGGTTAGATCCTCGGCATCCCGTATGGTCCCCCTAACCAGGAGCGATTTCTGAGCACATAGCCAGGAGTAACCCTTGAGTGTCATCGGGTGTGGCCAAAAAACTATAAAGGAAGAGGAGTAAGGAAGAAGGAGGAGGAGGAAGAGGAAGAGAAGAAGAAGGAGGAGGAGGAGGAGGAGAAGAAGTAAAAGAAGAAGACAAAGAAGAAGAAGAAGAAGAAAAGAAGAAGAAGAAGAATAATAAGAAGAAGAAGAAGAAGAAGAAGAAGAAGAATAAAAGAAGAAAAGAAGAAGAAGAAGAATAAGAAGAAGAAGAAGAAGAAGAAGAAGAAGAAGAAGAAGAAGAAAAAGAAGAAGAAGAAGAAGAAGCCAAATTGATGAAGACATTTCTAGATCAATCGAAATTTTAACTGCTTTTAATTGAGCTAAGAAATTGGAATACTTATCGTCAATTTCAGTTCAATTGACATAGCCCTGTAGTTTGTGAAAATTCCTCAAATACTGGTAATAGGTTTATTGTCAACTCAGGTTTATAGTATTTTAAGTTTGTAATTTTCTTCTGCTTCACAGATATTTTTGTGCAAAGTTGAAACCAGCTGCATCATGGACTGCAAACCATATGGCATTTTACACCAGAAACCTCTTTCTCTTTGGAACTGCTTGCAATTATTTCCCATCGTTTTGTTTCCTGGATTTTTGGCACATTTGTTTAACTTATACATCTGCTTCTTTTTCAGTAAGTTTGTTGAACATCTTTTTTTTTTTTTTTCAAATTTCTTGGACTCAGCATCTACACACTCGTCTGGTTGTGGTAGGTGATTTTCTTCTTCATACCCCAACCTGCTACCATTCCAGGTTTTGAGGTTTTGTATTGATACACTCATTGATGGATTTGCCTTCAGAATTACAGATAAATGCAGAGCAATGGCAATTGATTTTCATGTCTTATGGCCTATGTACATAGATCTTGAATCAAATCATTTTCCTTGTGGAGCATTATTTTAAAATTATGTTTTTTTATTATTTTGTTTTGTATATGTTTTGTGTGTAATCCATGGAATTTTCTTGTAAAGAAAATTCTTCATGGAAGTATTATTTATTATTTATATATTATTATTATTATTATTATTATTGATGTATTATTTATTTAAACAAGACAGGGAGGTTTAAGTTGCATGAAAACATGTTATATTTAGCAAATAAATACAACAAAATTGTATCTGTTTCTGGTGATTTTCTGGGGAGTGATAGTGGTGGTGGGGTGAGCAGTTCAGCCCTTGATGGAACTGGAAGGTGATGGGATGAAGGATGAGGTCTTTCTCTTCCAGCTCGGACCAATCGTCTGCCACCCTGTTGGTGGCGGGTCTGAGGGTTCAGAATAGTGGCAGGTAGAAAACTTACAGGCAGTCAGGGTTCAGGAGATATCAGCTTTATTCAGTGGATAAGGTTGAAGAATCCGTCCCAGAATGACCCCCAGCCTTCCTAAGACCCTTGCTTTTATACACAAGAATCAGGTACCACCCTAGGGTGGGAGCAGAATACCAAGTAAGCAATAATCCAATATACTATCCCAAGGTCACACCCTAGGGTGGGCACAATTATTGATTAGGGTAGGATCAGTAATACAAGAGTGGGGATCTACCAACTAGTGCTCTACAGGATAAGCACTCATCCCTGCAACTTTCAGCTAACCAGACCTACAGTTCTATGCTCAAATTTGAGAGTGTGGTTGTGCTTGGGCATTGCAGGAATTACCTGCACCACACTGGCAATGCTGGTGGTGAAACAGCACTTGTGAAACTTGGGAAACCATGTGGTGCTGGAGATCAAACAAGGATCAACCACATGAAAAACATGCTTCTTAACTCATGTATTCAGGAAAATATATTCTAAAATTATTGATTATTTAGGAATTAAAAACTAAAGTATAAGAGTTATTAGGTATTTAGCTAGCAATGTGAAAATAAAACATTTGTTATTAAAAATAATATAACAAATACTAATTAGTTTTTGCTGCCTAGAAAATCTTTATACATTTAGCCAAATGATAAAATTTAATATGTGTATCATTTACCTACTCATAAACAAATACAAATAAATAAAGAAAATTCTATTTTAAAACCCACAAACAATATGAATTTTTTCTATATAATTCTTTTGCTACACTGAGTAGACATAGATCACACACAGAATATGTTTTATGAGAGAATAACATTGAAACTTTATATAATGTATACTTAAAAGATAAAGACACTCAGACCAAAACTGACTCCTCAGACCAACCAACACTGCTTTTATGTGTCAAAAAGTTATGATGATCAAAATGTAGCTTCTTCAAGAGTTTAATCACATTTTCAGAAAAGTGCCATCATTCTGGTTGAGCCAGCAAGAATTGAGAAAGATTAAGAAAGTGTTTAAAGATGTTCATTAAAAAATAGTTATAAGAATGTGAAAGAAACACAGCCAGGAGCATGCCAAAGAGAGTAAAACTGTCATCAAAAGATTCAACAACTAAAAAGAGTTTTTCAAAATAAGCCATATTTTTTTCTAGATAACAAAGTCTATCAATTCCAAATGTTCACATTAGTCATGCATAAAGGCACCAATGATTCACAGAAAACAAACAAACAAACCTATCCCTATCCTTTCTTTTATTCCCAATGCCATCGAGGCTAGAAAAAAAATCTAACTATGCCTGGAGAGTTTGATTCTGCCTTCACTCTTTTTTTCTATCAATTAATTGTGCAAGAATTTATACTTAAAATGGGTAATTTTATATTTTCTTGACTTGTTTTTTTTGCTATTTTTTTTGCTATTACATTAATTCCTATTGTTAAATTTTACATTTTTCTACTTTCTTTGAAGTTTCTTGTGATTCTTTTTTTTTTTTTAATTCATTTTAAAGTAGTCCCAGGATATCTCATTGCAAAAGTACTTATAAGTGAGATCAGAAGTTTGATCCACCAGGACTTTCCAATTTATGTCCAGTAAGGTATCAGAAGCTCTGGTAGTTGGGAACCATGATGGCAAAATAGATAGTGTTCAAGTTCCACAACTAAATTGTGTAGAGCTTCCTGACCATAGGTAGTAAAACCCAACAAAAGAATATGTGCAAACACAAATAAGGGTATGCTATTCTCAGTGAATACCACAACCATTGAGTATTACAATCATGTGCAGTGTGAATACTGGATATAACAACTACAATAACAACAAAAGAGAGTAGAGCAGGGGTCTTCAAACTATGGCCTACAGGCCACATATGGCCGGCAGAGGAGTCTGATCTGGCCTGCTAGGAGTGAGCGCTGTTTGGTTGCCAAGATACCTGCCAGCATATACACTCAGTGTCACGGTTTCTCAGGGATAACATCAACCGCCTCCGCCCGAGGCATGTTGTGTGCTGGGAGGGTGGGTGTGAGGGCAGTGTTGAGAGGGACACTGATGCGCCCTTGCACCTGGCTCTTGGTGCGCTCATTGCTAATGACGTCACTGAAGGGCGCCTGACGCTGCGTGGAGGAGTACCACATGTGGGTGACTATATGATGTAAAAAGGTGCCTGCTCCACCCCCAGGCAACGTGGTGTCTGTGTGCTGTGCCTGCCTGTCAGTGAGGTTTTCCTCCACTCCCTCCACTGCCAAAGGTAAGTCAAAAGTGCCATAAAAAAATTTTTGCCAGATGGGGGGTTCTGCCCGATTGGGCTGTGGGTGACTCATATGAAAATTCCCCTTTGGGGGTGGTGAGGCGTTCAGTGCTGAAATCAAAGTTAGGGGGTGGGCGGTGGTTGGGAGGTTAGGGGTTCGGTGCTGAATTGCCCATGTGGAAAATTAGGGGTTTGATACTGAAGCATTTTAAAGGGGTTACATTGAAAATTTTATATGCATTTTGCAATTTCTTTTCAGTGTTCACATACTGATTCCGAACATATCAATTTAGGCATTATATAGGGAGACATAACTGAACTATCAGGGACTGAGATGGTCTACTTAGAAAAGCCTGCAAGGGGTAAGTGTTCACATCAGGGACTAAAGGGGGTTCATACACTGTGTGTATATATACACACATATTTGTATTTCACTAATATCAGTTTGGAATCCCTCAATGTCATGGAGTGTTTTACCTATGTGTTGTTCTATATACCTTATGGTATCAGGTCTAATATCAAAGTCTTTAATCCATTTGGATTTTACCTTCATAAATGATGTTTGCTTGGGGTCCAAGTTCACTTTTTTGCAAGTGGCTAACCAGTTGTGCCAACACCACATGTTGAAGAGGCTTTCCATGCCCCATTTAGGATTTCTTGTTCCTTTATCAAAAATTAGGTGATTGTATGCCTGGGGAACATTCTCTGAGTGTTTCCTATTCCTCAAGCCTATTCCACTGATCTGAGGGTCTGTCTTTATTCAATACTATGCTGTTTTGTTAACTATTGTTTTCTAATGCATTTTAAAGTTGGGGAAAGTAATGTCTCCCATATTCCTTTTCCCAAGGATTGCTTTAGCTATTTGAGGGTGTTTAATGTTCCAAATGAATTGATCCACTTCTTTGAAGAAAATCATGGGTATCTTTAGAGGGATCACATTAGATCTGTATAATGCTTTGGGGAGTATTGCCATTTTCATTATGTTAATCCTGCCAATCCATGAGCAGGGTATGTGTTTTTATTTCTGCCTGTGCTCTCTTATTTCTCAGAGCAGGGCTTTATAATTTTCTTTGTATAGGTCGTTCATATCTTTGGTCAAGTTGACTCCAAGATATTTGTGATTGTGTGGCACTAATGTGAATTGAGTTATTTTCTTAATGTCCATTTCTTTCCTATCATTCTTGGTGTATAAAAAGGCCATTGATTTTTGTGTGTTAATTTTGTAGCCTGCCACCTTGCTCTATGAATCTATTGTTTCTAGGAGCTTTTTGGTGGAGTCTTTAGGGTTCTCTAAGTAGAGTATCAAGCCATCTGCAAATAGTGAAAGCTATCTTCTTCCTTTTCTATCTGGATTCCCTTGATATCTTTTTTTTTTTTTTTTTGCCGAATCACTATAGGAAGTACTTCCAGTACTATGTTGAAGAGTACCGATGAGAGGACAGCCTTGTCTTGTACCTGCATTTAGAGGGATGGCTTTTAGTTTTTCTCCATTGAGGATAATATTTGTCATTGGCTTATGTTAGATGGCCTTAACTATATTGAGAAAGGTTCATTTCAATCCCATCTTGCTGAGAGTTTTGATCAAGAATGGGTGTTGGACCTTATCAAATGCTTTCTCTGCATCTATTAATATGATCGTGCAATTTTTGTTGTTTATATTGTGTATTATATTGATAGATTTATGGATGGTAAACCATCCTTGCATTCCTGAGATGAAACCTACTTGATCATAGAGAATGATCTTCTTGATAAGGCATTGGATCTTATTTGCCAGGATTTTGTTGAGGATATTTGCATCTGTGTTCAACAGGGATATTGGTCTGTAATTTACTTTTTTGGCAGCACCTCTGTCTGGTTTGGGGATCAAGGTAATGTTGGCTTCATAAAAGCTTTTTGAAAGTGTTCTCGTGTTTTCAATCTTATGAAAGAGCCTGGCTAGGATAGGTAGTAGTTCCTCTTGAAAGGTTTGAAAGAATTCATTAGTAAATCTATCTGTACCATGGCTTTTCTTTCTGGGCAGATATTTTATTACCATTTTCATTTCTTCAATAGTGATGGGGTGTTTAAATATGCTACATCCTCCTTATTCAGCCATGGAAGGTTTTAAGAATCCAAGAATTTATGCATTTCTTCCAGGTTCTCATGTTTAGTGGCATAGAGTTTCTCAAAGTAGTCTCTGATTACCCTTTGAATCTCTGCAATATTTGTAATGATCTCCCTCTTTACATTTCTAATATGGGTTATCAAGTTTCTCTCTCTCTTTGTGAGTTTTGCCAATGGTGTATCAATCTTATTTATTTTTTCAAAAAAAACAATTTTTACTTTTGTTGATATTTCTGATTTTTTTTGGTTTCCAATTCATTTTTTTATGCTCTAAGTTTTGTTATTTCCTTCTGTCTCCCTATTTTTGGTTTCATTTGTTAATCACTTTCTAATTTCATAAGCTGCATCATTAAGATGTTCAGGTATGCCCCTTCTTACTTCCTGATGTGTGTTTGCAAAGCTGTAAATTTTCCTCTCAACACCACTTTTACTGTGTCCCATAGATTCTGATAGTTTGTGTCTTCATTGTCATTTGTTTCCAGGAAAGTTTTGTTAAAAAACTTTAACTGGAAATTAAACAGCCTGCTACTGAACAACTGGTGGGTCCTAGGTGAAATCAAAGAGGAAATCTCAGACCCATTGGTTGTTCCTTAGTAGGCTGTTTAATTTCCAGATGTTAAAGCTTTTCTTCTGTGTCCCTTTGTATTTCACATCTAATTTCAGAGCCTGTGGTCAGTGAATTAGCCTGCAAAATTTCTATCCTCTTGATTTTATGAAAGTATGTTTTATGTGCCAGCATGTGGTCTATTCTGGAGAATGACCCATGTATTTTGGAGTGAATGTGAATTCAGATTTCTGGGGATGGAGTGTCATATATATATATACAGATATATATACATATATATATGTATATATATGTATATATATATATATGACACTAATCCTCTTTCTTTCATTTCTCTTTTTAGGGCTAGTATATTTTGTTGGGTTTCAGTCTGGTTGATCTATCAAATGTTAATAGGTCCGTGTTGAGGTCTCCCTCAATTATTGTGTTATTATTGATGTCTTCTTTCAAATTTGTCAATAATTGTATTAGAAAATTTGCTGGCCTCTCATTGGGTATGTATATGTTTAGTATTCTGATTTCTTCCTGTTGAACATATCCCTTGATTAGTACAAAGTGTCCATCTTTGTCCCTTACAATTTTTCTGAGTCTAAAGTTGGTGTCATAATCAGATATTAATATGGCCACCCCAGCTTTTTTAAGGGTGTTGTTTTCTTGGATGATTTTTCTCCAGCCTTTGATTTTGAGTCTATTTTTGTTCTGACTATTCAGGTGTGCTTCTAATAGGCAGCAGAAGGTTGGGTTCAACTTTTTGATCCATTTTGCCACTCTGTGTTTCTTTAATTGGTGCATTGGTCCATTAACATTAAGTGAGATGATTGTCATAGGATTTAATGTCATCTTTGTGTATGAGTTTTGCTTGTCTGTTGGTCTGTCTTGTCTTAAAGTAGACCTTTCAATTTTTCCTTTAAGGCTGGTTTTGCCTCTGAATTTTCTGAGCTGTTACCTATCCATGAAGCTATGTATCCTTCCTTCAAACCTGAATGTAGGTTGGGCTGGGTGCAGTATTCTAGGTGAGGCATCCATTTCATTCCATCTTGTCACAATATCCCTCCATTTTCTCCTGACCTTGAGAGTTTCTTGTGACATGTCTTCTGTAAGTCTTAAGGATGCTCCTTTGATGTAATTTCCCTTTTTAATCTTCAGTATTCTTTCCCTAACTGTGGGATTCTTCATTGTAACTAGGATGAGTCTTGGGGTGTTTTTCTTAGGGTCTCTTTTAGCTGGTACTCTTTGGGCATCCAGGCTTTGATTGCATGTGGTTTTTAGCTCTAGGAGTTTTTCGGTGATGATGTCTTTGACTGATAATTCTTCCTGGGGATCTCCTTCCTGGGCCTCTGGGACTCCAATGATTCTTATGTTGTTTCTGTTGAGTTTATCAAAGACATCTATTTTCATCTGTTCACATTCCTTGAGTACTTTTTTCATTGTCTGATCATTTGCCTTAAGGATCTTTTCTAATCTCTTCTGCTGTATGAAGTTGTTCTGCATTTGATCCTCAGTTCACTGATTCTGTCCTCAGTTGCTGTTACCCTGTTGGAGAAGCTGTCCATTGAGTTTTTTAGTTGAGCTACCATGTTTTTCAGATATGTTATTTCAATTTGGAGTATTCTGATTTCTGTCTTTGTGTTCTGTTCAGCTAGAGCTATGTTTTCTTTGATTTCCTTGAGGATCTTCCATATTTCTTTTTTTTTCATATAATTTTTATTTTGATCATAGTGGTTTACATATTGTTGACAATTCACATTTACATAAAATCAGGGGGGGTTCCCATCACCGATTTGTCCTCCCTACACCTCCGTGTTCATCATACCTCCCATATCCTCCTCCCTCACTCCCGGGCTATGAGAAATTGTGGTCCCCTCTGTACCTAGCTTACTACTTAGTAGTTTTGGTCTTGGTGCCTCCCTTATTTCCCCCTCTAACTGGGAGGAAGGACTACATAGTTCAAGTTATGTGGTTTTATTTGAAGAAGAGAAAAGTAATAAACTGGGGTAAAAGTCTAATATGCCAAAAATGGGTGGAATCCTTCTAGAGGCTCTCATCATTGGTTTGAGAGATGAAGGAAAAAAAAGAAGGTGAAATCCCAACAGTACAAAAAGAAGAGTCAAATATCCAGTGAGCACTCCAGTGATAACGATAGGCACCACAAAAAAAGCCATGGTCTTGAGTTAAAAAACATGGCAGAATTTTGGTGGAAGAGTCCCCCAGTTTAACGCTTATGATTGAACCATGTCATGGGAATCATTGGAATTGTTCTTATGGCCCCCATATGCGCCAATAACACCATGTGGCATTGCTTCTTATTTGCATAGGCACATTAAAATGGGAAAATACTATACATACAAATAAGATCCTATCTAATAGAGATTGGAACACACAAATCTTGTAGTGCAAAGGGACCTTACACCCTGAACATTGACATAACGACCTGGCACAGACCTCAGAAGAAAGGGCATAATCCATTCTCCCCTGAACCAGGGAAGCCATCCACGAAACATCCAGGCTGGTCTATAACATCACCTGGAAGCAATCCTCTACCACGGAAGACCTACACTGCTCAGACTTCGACCTGCTCAAAAGAGACTTCCCTTAACACTGAGAAGACTTAACAACAACAACGACCTGCTTACAGGACAGGGCTCCCTGCATTGCCCTTTGATTGTGAGGTGAAAGGAGAGGATGCTCCACATCCTGACTTCAATGTAAGATATGCAGATTCCAGGATCTTTAATACAGAAACATGATATCAACAACAGAGACTGTGTGAAAAATAAAAGTGTGTTGGCACTACAGACAATGTATTGGATTGGACGATCTACCTTGCCTGGAGCCTAAACTTGGTCTTGTGCCAGGAAACTTCAGGGGTCTGGTCTCTTTGTACTTAGGCCAAGGTTATTTCTTTCCATGTTCCTCATATTTTGGTGGGCCTATGCAAACAACAATTGCCACTCTAACACCATTTTTACTGTGCTCCTTTGACTCTAATCCTTAAAAAGAACTCACTTAAAATTTGAGGTTAACTTAAGCTAATATGCATGTATATGGAAATGTAAGAAAATACTATGCCTGTAATGTTTAAGGAGTTACGTAAGTTTTATGGCTTTAGATTACCTTGTGTACTGTTAAGAAATATTATAATGTGTTACAATCTGGGGACTTGAGGGACAAAGTAATTGTACATGGATTCTGTCTTATTTATCTTAATGTTCTTTGGCTGAAATTTCAAAGTTAAGATATCAGCAAGGGGACTTCTGAGAATTATGTTATGGGTGATTGTCCTTCCACTGTAACTTTACCTTGTCCTCTTTCTTTGCACCCTTGTTCTCATAATTAAAAATAAAAATTAAAAAAAAAACACAAAACATGGCAGAGCACCTAAAGAAACAAAAGAAAAGAAGAAAAAAAAAACCAATATAAATATAAATGGGGACAACAACTTCAATAACCACACCAAAACAAAGAAATCGACAAAATAGTAGATAGGTAAATAAAAATAAAAATAATAATAATAAATGAAGAAAAAAATAATATATAAAAGATAAAAAATGTTTTGTGTTCTTGCCCTGTTTTCCCCTCCTGCACTGGCACAGTAAATATTGGGGTCATTCAAAAAGGAATTTACTTGGCCTAAGCGTTATGGGGTTTCTCCACCCTTGGGGTATATTGTCACGGGATTAACTATAGACTCCGTTCAGGTTCATTTACTCTACCGGTGGTGCTTTCATGGTGTTTGGAAAACTTCTGCTCTTTCCTGGAGATAAAACCTCTGTATCTATAGATCTCAGTATCTGCACAGGTCCAGGAGTGGGACTTATGATGAAGTCTTTCTTTGTGGTTCTAGAAGTTCTGTTCCCTCAGTGTCATTTTAATCCATCTTCTGTGGTTGGTGGTCTTGGTCTTTGCACTGATCCTAGGATGGAACCTAGGATAGCATCTTTCATTGTGTTTCCGGGAGTCCCATTCCGTTGCAATTGTCTCTGCCAGACCTTTGGAACTGGGGATCATGGTTATTGTGCAGGTCGTAGTTCAAACCCTAGACTAGGGCTTTTTTATTGGTCTCAAGACATATTCAGTCCAGTCATGGTTCTAGCAGCCAGTCATCTCTAAATCGGGATCTTGGCTTTTGGACTGACCAAAGGGTGACAAGTCTTCTGATTTTGTCTTATCGTTAGTTGGTGAGGTAGAATAACCTGTTCTTAGGTCAAGTTGTTCCCATTTTCTTTGTTGTCAGGATATCATATTAGAGCTGGCACTTGTTGTAGCCCAGCGGTATTAAGGATATCCCGGATGGGATTTGTTTACTGTAGCTGTTGTGAAGAATTGTGTCGATTCTATGTCTGGGATCCAGGGTTCAAGGCTGGACAAATGGTGTCTAATCACCTGAGGTCTAAATTGGGTCCGCGTGACACATTTTCAAGGTAGGAGATATCCCTGTATTGTAAACAAGTATGAGTTCTTATCTCTAGTAGATAAGAGCTCTTTTTTTATATGTAAGATTTCCCATTTTTTTAGTGTACCTTTGCAAGGAGAAATGGTGTTACTTTGTATTGTCAGTGCATTTGGGGCTGGATAGAGAAGAAAACAGAAACAGGCCACACATCCAATCAAGATAAAATTAGGAATAAAAGTATATGTGCTCACATATGTATACGTAGAACAAACATTTAAAAATAAATTAACAAAATAATTAAAGGAACCATGTAATGCATGAGACTACCTTAGTTTTGGGGAAAAGCAGGTAAAGATGTGGTGCAATACTGGTCTTATACTTATGTTGGAAGTATAGGTTTCCCCATTGTCTTTTGGGATTTTTCTTGTGGTGTGTGAGGATCTTCCATATTTCTATTCTAATCTCCTTATCTGAGAGGTTAATTAAATGGTTGGTATTTTTTGAGTCATCAAAGTTATCATCTTCATTCTCTGCACGTGGTGTTTGCCTGTGAGATTTCCCCATTGTCACGCTGGTAGTGTGATTTTTTCTGCATGTTTTGATGGGGTTCATTAGTTAGAAAGGGAGTTGCCATGCTCTTCTGGGGCTTCCAGGAGACTGTTTTTGGGCCCTTCTTAGCCTTCTGAGGAGAGCTTCAGGAGATCAGAGAAGAGAAACATGCGAAGCCAACAGGTCCCATCAGCTACTCCCAGTCACCAGTATTAAAGCAGGGCAAATTCCTCCACAAACAAAGGAGTCATCTCTCTGGCTGGGGTCCCTGATAGCTGGTTTTCACTCACCTGGATAATTTTTTTTAGCTTGTGATATCCTTTACCCTTATGCCTTCATCTAAGAGAAACCTTTTCCTTGGGATAAAACTTACTTTGCCTATAATAATCACCAAGGGTTATTACTTAGTGTATGTGTTAAGGCCCTATATGTACCGATTTACATACATATAGCTTTAGACAGAGATAAACTTTAACAACTTAGTTTACCAACTACCCAACAGGGCAGATGGTCTTCAAAATTGTCGTTGTCTTTGATTTTTCTCTAATAAAATAAAATATAAAATGGATCATAGGCTTTAAAAATTTTCTGAGCAGAAAAAAATACCAAGTAAAATGAAATGAGCTTATTTCATAGGCTTAGTGATGTTTTAACTTTGCATTTTTTGCCAACACCCCTGATCATCACAAAAGAAACTAAGTAATCTTCCTAAAATATATGAGAAATCAGTTTTTTAAAAATCCCTTGTAGTCTGAAAACCCATGTTATAAAACCCAATTATTTTAAAAGTCAAAGACCATCGTCATTTTAATTTAAAAGCCATCTTACAGTCTCATACTAATAAAATTCATACTTAAATTAGAAAGTTTCAAGTGTTTTTTTTCTGCTGTTACTTTGGCTTATCTTCTACTTCTAGATATTTTCTGTGTTTGTGTGAGTGTGTGTATGTAAATAATATCATGATATACTCCTTGCATGATGGTGGAGAGGAGTAAGGGATGTTTCAATCTCTGCCCCAGACTACATTCTCTATTGTTGCCTATTCACTCAACATCTCTCTCTAGAGGTCCTCAAACTGCTGTAGTAGTGGTGATTCCAGATATGTTACATTAAACAGGCATGAATGTCTGTGTTCCCTGGCAAAAAGGCAATTATTATTTTCGGAACATATGAAAAGACTGAGAACAACAAAAAAATATTTAGTCTTTTCCTTCTAATAATTCACAACAATGTCTTCTGTCCCCAACTACTGTGTTCTCTTTGGACTCTGTCAAATACTTGTTCATTTTTCTTATGATAACAAACTAACATTAGAAATTATTCATAGAAGTACATCTGGTTCCTGTAACAATAGTAATTGATCAGAGTCTGTCCAACTTTCAAAAATAATTTTATTCTCCTCCTCAATGAAGTATACAATAGGGAGGATGCCCATAATCTGTTCTAGGATCTAGAAACACAAAGACACATATATTTGTGTGTTAATCAATGTTAGTCTATAAACTTTATTATTTAATAATAAAATAAACCAAAAAATATAGATTTTTATAAACCATCCCTCACCATGTATGTACAGCCATCTCCCAAAAGAGTAGGAAAATTATATTGACACCTTATTATTACCCAAAGTTTATATTTGAATTGACATCTGGTATTATATATTCTATGGGTGTGGATATAAAATGAATGTGAAATAAAATTTATCACTGTTAGTATAACACAAGAAATAGAGCCCTAACAGGCTTCTGTGCCTGACTTATTTATCTACAACAAATCCCTGACACTGACAATTACCCTTCTTTTATTCTTTTCATGGTTTTTAATTGACATTTTCAGATTTGTTCAATTGGAATTATGGAATGTATTCCTTTCAGATTAAATAGTATGAATTTAAATTTTCTTTTGACCTGGATAGCTAATTTCTTTTTTAAGTTCTAAGTAAGATTTTGTTCTCTATATAGATAAATAATTCATGATTCATCCATCTGCCTACTGAAGTATATCTTGGTAGTGTCCAAATTTTGGCAACTAGGAATTAAGTTTGTTAAAGTTTGGACATAGATTTTAAACTCCTTTGGGTAAATACAAAGGAGTAAAGTAACTGGGTTGTATGACCAGAGTGTGTTTAGTTTTATAAGAAACTCCCAAGCTATCTCACAAAGTGACTATGTTATTTTTCATTCCTAGCAGCAATGAATGAGATTTCCTGTTGCTTCACTTTCTTATCTGCATTTGGTGTCAACTGTTCGAATGCCAGTGGAAAGGACAAGGAGGCTCTCCAAGGTTTGTTTATATATATATATATATATATATATATATATATATAATACATTTATGTATAAAGTTAATATATATATAATATATATTTGAATATAAATCAGGATTGTGAGTTCATCACCCAAAACCATCTCCCAAAGACCCCTTCTCCTAATACCTTCTCATTGGGGTTTAGGATTTTAAGATATGAAATTTAGAGAGAATCAAGTGTTTAGCCTATTGCCCATCTGTTATTTCATGATACTTACCCATCCACTGAATTCCTTTTCATATTAATCATAATTTTTAAATGCTTAGTCTGGTGAGCAGAGAGAGATAACACAGTGGATAAGGTATCCTCCTTGGTTACCAATTGCATCTCTTCCACAGCAATGACTAAAAACAAGGAACAAGTCAGGCCAGAATCACATAATGAGAACCTCCAGATTTCAATGAACTAGCTTGAACAAAGAAGTGTACAAAGAACAAGTCCAGTGGTGCTCTTCTACAACGGATTCAATAGCACTGTGCCAATAAATTTTTTCACAAAAATTTTCTAAACAGCTTTTGGAGAAAAAAAATCAAAAATTTTGCCTAGTTTCTTATAGTGGTGGAGGGAATAGACTACATCTGTTTTGCCTGGTGCCAAAAGAAATAAATTTCTGAAACTATTCTCTTCCACAAAAAGCAGAATACTAGCCTGGATTCTGGCCCAGGTGAGGACAACTTGCCTCTCAATGTTTTGTATCTTCCTAGAGAGTGGGGACCATGTTGCCCAGAAAAGTGACTAAGACATTGTCGTTTATGAATTTCCTTAAGCAGCAACAAAATAGATCTGAAGATACTCTTAAAGTACTTACTTAAATATATAGAGAGACCATTTCCTTATTAGAGTACAGCTCTGTATGCTTCCAATATGATTTGTGAGTGATTAATAGTTAATTTTTCAAATAGAATAATTGCCTAAATAAATGTCTTGAAAACAGTTAAATAAAAAAGTCTCTTAATTTATAGCTTTAAAAAAGGTTTCTGAATGCAAATGCCCATCACTAATTACCATATGAGGTAGAGTTTACATTGTTTCTGATTATTTTGATTAAATAAACTTTTTTGGGGATAGTTCTAGAAATCAAACACAGGCCTCACTCATATAAACAAGTGTTCTATTAATAAGCAACATTCCAGGGCTGGAGAGAAAGCATGAAGGTAGGGAGTTTGTTTTGCATGCAGAAGGACGGTGGTTCTAATCCAGGCATCCCATATGGTCCCCCGAGCCTTCCAGGAGTGATTTCTGAGTATAGAGCCAGAAGTAACCCCTGAGCGCTGCTTGGTATGACTCCCCCCCCCCAAAAAAAATAAGCAATATTCCTGGTCATGACAAATACTTTTTTTTTGTTCTATTTGTTAGAGCACTGTCTGTTTCCATTTTCAAGGCTTTATAAATTTCTTTAAAATATACTTGAAAATTGTGTTGCAAATAATTATTGCCAATATTATTGTGTTATTGATTTTAAGGTAATTATACATTTTAAGTTATATGACACCTATCAAACATGGTTCTTAAACAATATTGTATGCATTTCATAAAAGTAATCACAAACTGTTTGGGAGTGGGAGATTGCTTCAGTTGTAGATCAACATGCCTCACATGTGCAAATACTGATTTTGATGCCAGCCCTCCATGTTTATCTCCAGTCCAGCTTCACTAGTGTAGCTCTGGTGACCTAAGTACTGTGAACCTGAGTACTGAATATTATACTCATAGTGCAGGACCAAACCTCACTGGAAAGAATGCCCACTGGAAATTCTCACCAGAACTGAAGTGTCCCTGTAAAAGATGAATGTGAACTTTTAGCTATATTAAATTTACCCTCCTGGAGCCACTTCTAACAGTGCTGGGGGCCACCATAGTCACAAGAAGTAGTGTTTAAGTTTCTTATAGAACTATAATCAAACCCAGGGTCTCAAACAAGCGAGGATGTTCTCTACAATTAGAGTCATAACCCTGACCCTAAGTTACAAATTTAATGAAAAAGCCATAATAAGGGGATAAAATATAAAATTTGTCTCTTTTATCTTGGTGCTCTACACACACACTTTCCTCCACAGTTTTCTAATTATATTTTGAAGGTTATTTTGGTAACAACTCACATATTATAAATGCCATTTTGGACTAAACAATAATTTTAGAAAATCAATTATTGGGTACATTTGTGCACATGTAGAAAATGAATGACTAAAGGAAAAAATTCTGTAAAAAAAAAAAACAAAACTTCAGTAAACCTAGCTTCTAGACTTAGTGGGAACTAAGTGGTTACCAGAGAAGGTGGGAAGAGCAATGGAAGGAATAAGGGGTATTTTTGTTGTGGGATAGCACTTTACTTGGTGGTAAGAGTGGTATTACATACAGAGAGAACAGTGAAGGCCTGAAATGTCATAATATTGTTAGCAAAGGCTATATAAAAAGAAAATACAATTATTTGGATCTTTGGATATCTCTGCATTAACCGCATATAAAAACTTTCCTTACATTTAAACTCTGTATAATATTCTACAGTATGAATATAGCATAGGGCTTACTCCTGGATCTACACTAAGAAATAACTTCTGGTGGTTTGAAAAACCATATACGATGCCAGAGATCAAATCAAGGTTGGCTGTACAAGATAAATGCCCTATCTGATACACTATCATTCAGGCCCCATCATCAGATGTTATCTTTCTTTCTTTCTTTCTTTCTTTCTTTCTTTCTTTCTTTCTTTCTTTCTTTCTTTCTTTCTTTCTTTCTTTTCTTTTTCTTTCTTTCTTTTTCTCTTTCTTTCTTCTTTCTTTCTTTCTTTCTTTCTTCTTTCTTTCTTTCTTTCTCTTTCTTTCTTTCTTTCTTTCTTTCTCTTTCTTTCTTTCTTTCTTCTTTCTTTTCTTTCTTTCTTTCTTTCTTTCTTTCTTTCTTTCTTTCTTTTTCTTTCTTCTTTCTTTCTTTCTTTTCTTTCTTCTTTTCTTTTCTTTCTTCTTTCTTTCTTCTCTTTCTTTCTTTCCTTCTCTTTTCTTTCTTCTTCTTTCTCTTCTTCCTTCCTTCCTTCCTTCCTTCCTTCCTTCCTTCCTTCCTTCCTTCTTTCTTTCTTTCCTTTCTTTTTCCTTCATCTTTTCTTTCTCTTTCTTTCTTTCTTTCTTTCTTTCTTTTCTTTATTCTTTCTTTCTTTCTTTCTTTCTTTCTCTTTCTTTCTTTCTTTCTTTTCTTTCTCTTTCTTTCTTTCTTCTTTCTTTCTTTCTTCTTCTTTCTTTCTCTCTTTCCTTCTTTCCTTTCTTCTTTCTTTCTTTCTTCTTTCTTTCTTTTCTTTCTTTCTTTCTTTCTTTCTTTCTTTCTTCTTTTCTTTCTTTCTTTCTTTCTTTCTTTTTCTTTCTTTCTTTCTTCTTTCTTTCTTTCTTTCTTTTTTCTTTCTTCTTTCTTTCTTTTCTTTCTTTCTTTTTTGTGGTTTTCAGGTCACACCCGGCAGTGCTCAGGGGTTATTCCTGGCTCTAGGCTCAGAAATTGCTCCTGGCAGGCATAGGGGACCATATGGGACACCGGGATTCGAACTGATGACCTCCTGCATGAATAGCAAACGCCTTACCTCCATGCTATCTCTCCGGCCCCCATCAGGTGTTTTCTTAAGTTATTGTAAATTGTAATGGCTTAATTAAAATATTATAAGATTCAAGACAAGCCTAATAAATTAAACTTTCATTAATACTTCTAGAACATTGTATCTTTATTTCTATTCTTGGCATGGAATCTCATTAAATTATTATATTATATATTATATTGTTGATAATCTGATTAAAATATAGACACATCTTGTAAACAATGAGTAAGGCTGATACTTTAAAACAATAGCCATTTTTAGGTTTTAGTTTGTACATTCTACTGGCATATTTAATAAAATTTTAGACTTTCTAATTTTTGTATATAATTTTCACTATTAATAAAACTAGCTCCTTTTACTCTGATACATACTAAGTATTTTTCCCAAGGGGAAAGAAATGAGTCAAGATATGTGCACCAGCAGGAGTGAACTTCTATCATAGAACAGAGTAGCCTCAAGCTGCCAGTGTAGATCTAAACCCAATACACATGCAATAGTACTTAGTAAATTTGTGTATATATTTTTATATATATATACTTATGTGCATACACATATATATTATATTTTTGATTTTGACATTTTGTTATTTAATTCTATAGTAATCTTATTTTTAAAAAGCTATAGCATAGTCATAAATAAAATTCATCTTCTCTTATGGCTTCTGGGCATTGGACGTTTTACATATATTGATATCACAATGATGCTGATTGAGATGTCATATGTTGACATTGTCATGAGCCTGCCTGGTCATGGACACAGAGAACAATTGAAATAGAACACTAATAATAATTTAATCAAATTATTGATTAAAAAATCTCCTGGCTTACAATGATGATGCAGATAAAGAATATCGCAAAAGGCAAAAACAGATTAAAAACCTGACTGTGTTCAGAGACCCTAACTAAATTAAAATTATTAGATGACTTTGATACCATTCCTATGAATATGATATAAATTAGGTAGTAAATTTGATCTATTTTCTGTGTATGATAGAGAGTGCTTGGTATTGCATTTAGATCTCATGTCTATAAAGTTGGCACTTTAATGCTTAGTCACAACCCTGAGACCCAATTAAGTCACCTTAAGAAATCCTCTAGACTTAGTCTGTGATCCTAAAGCCTATTCCAGGTTTGTTTTCTTTTTCAAATAACTTTTATTGTGACCAACATAAATTATAAGTCCTTAACAGTAATATTTAAAGTACATAGTGACAATGAATCAGGGATATTCCCACAAACAGTGTTGTCCTCTCTCCAACCCTGTTTTCCGCATCCACCTCCTTTGCCCCCCGAACTGCTAGTATAACTGACTCCCTTTGTGTATAGCTTGTGGAAGATTGGGTATCGATTCTGTTGTCATTGACTTTGGGGTTGGTGTTTAAGTCTGAAGCTCCTGGGTCCTTCCGCCAAAAAAAGTAACTTTCCTCTGCTTGTAAATAGAGGGCTGCTGGGAATATTCCAGATTTGAATAGCTATCCAGCAAGCCAGTTCCCTAATCTCTTCTTAGTTGTTTATGTTCTCACTATTTTACTCTATTGAATTGTATGCATACAGTTTTGTTGGTGGATTCCCTGATAAGTATGATTGGCTTGAACTGTAAGTAAAATCTTTTCACTCAGGTGGTCGTTAGTATTTTTGGGTGCTGATATTTATAGTGTAGTCACATGAAAGAAATTTTCCATCAAAGATTTTAAAAATAAAGAAAGCTTTTAATGAATTAGAACAAAAGGTAAAATTAGAATAAAATTGCATTTACCTATTAGACCTTATCTTTAGGACCTAATGTAATATTCTAAAATTTGAAGAGCTTTCTTTATTATTTGTTTAAATAATCACATGAGTTCATACTTCTCTAAGCAGCAAGGATTCTTCCAATTAGTGAAATCATATGCCAAAAAAAGTCTAATTGAATCTTTCATGTAAAATATAGCCACAGTCCTATAATATACATATAGAACAAATAGAACTTATTGGTTATTTACAGAGTAAAACTAAATTACCTTCAGAATATGAGTTTTCTTTTTTTTTATTGACCGTGACCCTTAGCATATTGGAGAGCTATTTTTAGTTTTGATTATTATATATTAAGGGCATTTATAATATAGTTCATCTCTTCTGGTCTTGGTATAATTAAGGAGAAATCAGTGCAATGCTTAAATTTTCAGCTGAGGAAATCCTAAATTTTTAAATCATTACTAACTCCCAGCCATTTCAGTCACAAAAATCAACATATGTACGTTAAGGAAACTGATACTAACAAATTGTTAATTGTTTCTGGAAGTCATCCACTTCTGTTCTGTTTCAAAAGTATATGAGTTTTTACCATTTGAAATATTTTTCCTTGGGAAGTAGATTGCTTCTTTATCATTATTTAACAATTCTTTTGATTACATTGTTCTTAATTCCATCTCCTTCACCCCAATTCACACTCTCCAGTTTGCTTCCTAGTTTTGATTGATTTAGCCTGAAAATTATATAAAGAAGGCCCTTATAACACAAAATTTTATTAATTCAATGTTCTCATCAGAATTATTATTCACTCTCATAAGAGAATCAGAATCAGAGAATATAGGAAAATATTATAATTCCATTCAGTCTTTTAAAAACTACACATACAAGCTGGGTAGGTAACTTGAAGGAATTTATATGCTAAATGTCACAAATTTAATTTAGTCACCACACACATACATACACATGAACACATTATATATACATATATATGAGACATACATATGAGACATATATATGAAACATATATGAGACATGAGACATATATATGAGACATACGAGATATATATATGGAGGAATATATTTAAAACATTTTTAAAATAATCTTTTTATTTATTGGTATTCAATTATTTTCTTTACATTTCTTTACATTCCTGGGAATTATTGGGTTCATACACAGGTCACAAATATACCAGGCCTCACCCTTTTTTTTGGGGGGGGGACACCCAGTGGCGCTCAGGGGTTATTCCTGGCTATGAGCTCAGAAATGGCTCCTGGCTTGGGGGACCATATGGGATGTGGGGGACTGAACCGCAGTTCATCCTAGGCTAGCATGGGCAGAGCAGACGCCTTACCACTTCTGCCACTGCTCTGGCCCTAAGACCTCACACTTTTATTTGTGGTGTTTGCATGCACTTGATTTCAAGGCTCCAAATAACACATAATATATTGTGACACTAGAAATCCCAAGTCGCAGAGTCACTAGGGTTAACATTTGGGAGATAGTCTGTGATGAAATTCATGACCAAAGCAAATTCATTTACCAAAAAAAACCCACCAAATTCATAAAGCGGTATTTTTTACCAAATGTGTTATCCCTTTGTTCCTAGGATGCGTCTTGAAGATTGGTATTTTAATTAACATAGACTTTTACATTGAGAATTTTGCTTAATATTTTCTCAATGTAATAATTCAAACAAAATATCTTTCAGGAAGTGTGGGTAAAATTAATTGTTAACTAGCTTATTTTTCATCTATCTTTTATAAAATGTGGCTTAAATTAATAAAAGTTTCCTGAAGTAAAATTTGAAATTTGGTAACTACATTCTCAATTTCATATTTTGAACTAAGTGGTATTTTATAATAAGCATTAACTACAATATAAATGTATTTTCTTTAATAGAATAGAAAACTAAGTTTCTAGAGACAAATTTTAAAATGCGATGGAAAATATAAGGACATATTTTCTAAGGGCATAAATTTTGTTAGTGCTATACAAAATATGAAGTAAAGTTTACCATGAAACACAAATGGGTTTTATTTATATTGAAGGTGAGAGGAAATACTGTCTTCTGTCTTTAACAGAAAATTTGAACTAAGTACTCAAATCCACCGCAACCTGGATAGGGGCAACATTCGAAACAAAATAGGATTTGCGATGCCAAGCACTATTTCACAAATGAAGTAATCTAGACACAAATGTACAAAGTACTTGCTCAATTTCAACAAACAAATCCAAGTTAGGAAAATGGTACATGTCTGCTTATTGTTAATTCGTAAATCATGTTGCAATTCTAATAATAAAATCCGTGCCATATCCAAACTCAGTTATTCTCAATCTTTGGTGAGTAAAAAGGGAAAATAAAAATTAATTGAAATATCTTTTTCATAAGCAAAGAATCACAAGACCATTTATTTCAGAACGATTGTTCTATTTAATTCATATTTGGTCCCTCCAGCAAGTTTCCATAATGCATAATCAATATTAATTGAGCCTAGGATAGGTGCCCTTTCCATGGGCTTCTTTAGCTTCCATTTTCCACAGTGGTATTTCTCGCCTGTCTCTTCCAGTGGCCTCTAAGTATTTTAAATACAGAAATCACATTAAAATCTTTCTGATTTATAATTGATTATTGTCTAGACTAGGATAGGTTCCCTGTGAAAGCTTACTTTTTAAAAATAATGAATAATGAGGAATTGCCACTTAGCACTATGTTTTTATGGCTTCCAAGATGTCCATTTTTTGCTATTTTTGCTTCTCACCTGGTAATGATTCCAAATGCGTAACATTCAGAGGGGAAATCTCATAAATCATTAGTTTCTTGTTAGAACAACAATTCTAAACCAAGCAATGTGTTTGGCATTTTCAGAAATGCTTTATTGGAATGATCAAGGGGTTGAAAAGCTGGAGTTAGGTATAATGATCATTTCCTTTAAACAGAAGGTCATGATGAAAGTTACTTTTATCAATAATTAGTGTTCTATAGCAGTAACATGTCCTAATTATGATATTTAGAACATTAGCAAATGAACAATGTTATTTAGGTTCTGCTATGGAAAATGACCTCAGGCCATGTGGCATCTTATGGAATGATTGGAAACGATGCTATTTGTGGTCTACGTTTCACATACACAATCCATCTCATGTACACTCTCCATCTGGACTCATTTATTAAGGGAACTTTAGTGCTTTACACAGAACTTGAAAAGTGGCACCTTAATACATTTTTGGAAAACACATATTCCTCAATCATATTCAATTTTGTACAACACGAAAAGCATCATGAGTGATAAGACAGTGAAATTTAAATATCAAATAGACAAAATTAATATTTATGAATGATCCCAGTCTTCTTAGAATTATCCCATCAATTGGAATATATTTGAGGTTACTTTGTAATTATTTGTCCCAGCATGGATTTTAGACACAATTTATCAAACATATTCAATCAACATTTATAGTCACAGTGTCAGACGTTACACTATACTTAAAGGATAGAAGTCTTGCCCTATAGACATTTATAGCCTAGAATGAATCTGAAAAATAGAGCAAATTTTTTTCCTGTGGACAATGAATACTGATAATACTGGAAAGACTCTTTTTGAGAGTAAGAAAAAAATAACAACTGATTTGATGTTTCCACAAACAAGCTGGGTGTTAAGCTTTAAGAGAATTTCCCTTGTCTGAAGTGTGTTGTTAGTACAATTCAGTGTGCCCTGGGATGGTAATCTAGAGTAACTTGACCCAAGCAAGGACCAAATCATTTTGGTCACAGGACAGCAATACTTTAGGTTTTAAGAGCTCTTTTTTGTTTCAGGAAATTTTTCCAATTATTCAATCTAAGGTTTCATTTGCTTAATGACTTCCTCATTTTACCATCTAATGTGCTTCCTCATTCCTTCATCTTTTTGACTTTTATTTCCTTTAGTTATTCTAGGCCTAGCTATGGTTAATTTAATTTTTTTCCTCCTATTCAATGCATCTCACCCCTGAAGGCACAAGGCCAAAGGCCAAGTGACTTTAACTACCAATGTATGAAAACTGAAAACATGGTGAGGTAGGTGTCATTACTGGGAGCACATACATGGACAAGGGATGGCTATACTATCAGTTCTAATAAAGTGTCAGCTCTCAGCTGCAATAATTCAAAAAGAAGTCTTTTTTTTATAGGAGGTAGTAGAGCTTTTAACTGTCTTCCTTTCTTGTTTGTTTAGGCTTTTTGTCTCAGGGATTGAGGAGTTTACTGGAACAAGTTCAGTAAGTGCAGAGGGGAGTTACCAAATCAGGGGATGTGTGGTCACTTGGAGCTGTCAGAGGGAATGTGCTTTGGAGAAATACTTAAACACATTCCTGCAAAATGTTTTTTAAAAATTGTGCATAATATAATAATACTTTAAAAGTTTTACTAAGCAGATTACTTCCTAATTTGTGTATGACAAACATATAAAGAAAGCAATGGAAGAAATCTTAGAGACTTTAAATATATCAATATGTGCTCATTACTCCTTTGTCAAATCTGTGATTTTCTCTCAGTCAAAATCAACACCAGATGTATAAAACTACTTAAATAAATGTAACTTAAATGGGATAATTTTTACTTATATTCATCATAATTTTCTTTTTTTTAATTATTTGTGGCTTTGTTTTCCATGAACTCAAATCTTAAGTTTTTACTCTTCTTTAAGTTTTAATTGTAAGCTTCCTTTTAATTTCTTTCCATTTTTCTCAGATTTTTTTGTTGGAATTTCCACTTTCTACTTTTTTTTTATCACTTACTCAATTTTCTTTTTTCTGTTTCACACTTAAAAAATATTCCTTGTTTATATCATTACTTTTGCAAGTAAGCATAAATTAATTTTTATTTGAAACAATTTAAATTTTTCCACAAAAATTTTGAGCCCTAGCATAAACTTTTATGTTTTGTATAATAATTCATGAAAATTAAAATTTGAAAATATATACCATTCAATATTCAGTAGAATATTGAATCTTTATTGTGGGGGAGTAGAGTTGGGCCACACTAACTGTGCATAAGGGTAAATCATGCTCTAAGTAAGGAATCACTTCTTGTGGGCTCTGGGCCCATATGGGAAGCCAGGGATTGAACTTGGGTTGGTCACATGCAAGGCAAATGCCCTACCTGATGCATTATCTTTCTGACCTTATTGAATCATTTTCCATACAATGAATGCACATTATTTTCTTTAAATTTAATTAAAGAGCCATGGTTTGCAAAGTTATTGGAAGTTGAGTTTTAGGCATATAATATTTCAGCTTCAATCCCACTACCAATGTCAACTCCCATAACCAGTGCTCCCATACTTCATTATCCCCTGTTTGGCAACCAACCTCCCCTACTCCCTGCCTGCTACCTTGACAGGCACATTAAAGCTAGATGGTTTCAGCTTAGATCTCATAGTTAGTGGTTTTGAGTCTGCATACACACTATTTTGAAATTCCTAGTTCTTACCTTTAGGTAATTTCTTTAGTTAAGACCCTCAGAAACAAATTTCTGCAGTGGTCAGAGATCACTCCCAATTTCTTTTACCATGTAGTGCTGGGGTCAAACCTGAGTTTCTCTCATGCAAAATATACTCTCCTCTCCAGTCTTTTAAACTAATTTCTGGTCCCCTCTAGATTATTTTTAAAGGGCCTTTTGCATACCCATGTTATTCATTGGTAGTAGGAACACAATAAATAAAAGTTACTTTTTAGGGCCCGAAGAGATAGCACAGTGGTGTTTGCCTTGCAAGCAGTCGATCCAGGACCTAAGGTGGTTGGTTCGAATCCAGTGTCCCATATGGTCCCCCGTGCCTGCCAGGAGCTATTTCTGAGCAGACAGCCAGGAGTAACCCCTCAGCACCACCGGGTGTGGCCCAAAAACCAAAAACAAACAAACAAAAAAATTACTTTCTATTACTTAATATGCATTGAGTCCTAGAAAATTATTTACATAGGATTAACCTATTTTCTTTCTCCTCAGAGGATCAGTGAAGAATAGTTAGAGGAATTTATTGACCTCTTTAAAATAGTCAAATGATGGGACCTGAGTGACAGCACAGCAGTAGAGCGTTTGCCTTGCACTCGGACGACCTGGGACAAACCCGGTTTTTATCCCTGCATCCCATATAGTCCCCTGAATCTGCCAGGAGCGATTTCTGAGCACAGAGTCAGGAGTAACACCTGAGCACAACTGGGTGTGGCCCTCAAAACAATTAAAAATATAAAGCCAAATGGATATTAACCAGCAAGTTAAAAACATTTTTTCCAGGTGTTAGAGTAAATATATAGCAGATAAGGCACTTGCCTTGCATGCATAAAACTGTATTCAATACTTGGCACCTCATATGGTACCCCAAGCACCTTCAGGAGTGATTTCTGAGCTCAACCAGGCAGGAGTAAGATATGAGTTTAGCTGGTTGTGGCCCCAAAATAATCACACACACACACACACACACACACACACACCCCACACACACCACAGTTCTTCCAGAAATTTCGAGACAGGCTTAAGGTAGTCAGATACCAACCTTGATCAATGAGTTTTAGGAAGTAATTGAATCAAGTTATAATCTAAATGTTATTCTTTGCAATGCTTTCTTTTGCTAGTTCCAAGACATGATAGCTAGAATCTCTTTGGAGAAGCAGTTACTACTATCTGAGAGCAGAAAACAACCAAAAATTCAAAATCCCCTTTTCTTGAAAATGCTAGAGCAATGCACTCTTAGCTAAATAAAAAAAACCCAAACCGGGGACATTTAAGAAAACCTTATAAAACCTATTTTGAAAAAGCAAGTGGTGTCATTCCATTCTGGAATCCCCAGCTTCCTTACTTAGGATACTTTGAACCTTTCTTTCTCTTTAATGGGGGAAAGATTCTGGAGAAGGTTACTTCTTTTTTCCTCTCACATATTTCCTTTTTAAAGGTACTTAATTGGGACTGGAGCAAATAGTGAAGTGATGGAGTGTTTGCATTGCATGTGGCCGACCTGGGTTTAATCTCCCAGTATCCCATATGGTTTCCAGACCCAGCACTGCTGGGAGTAAGTCCTGAGTGCAGAGCCAGAGTCAGCACTGAACACAACCAGGTGCGTTGGGCCCCCATCCCTTGCAAAAGTACTTCTCACACCTATGTAAGAACTAGGGCTTTCTGAAGACTCAGGTGGTTGAGACTGTTTGGTTTATACCCCTTGTGGATAAAGTGGATCTCAGGAAGCTTGACAACTGCCATAAGGTATTAGTAGACTCCTAGTGTCTATTCTATGTGAGGTGTTTGTACAGACTGTATCAGTCCGAAGATCCACCTCCAGTACTTTAAGGGCAGGTCAAAGAGAGCCTGGAGAATAGTGGGTCTTCCCCTACTTTCTCCCTTACTACCCACACCACGATAAGCAACAATTATATTAGGTATGACCACTTAAAATTCTTGAGGATTATTATTCATTGAAAACATCCATAAGCTGTTTCTAAGTATAGACTCCAGAAAATTACTATTAATGAAAATTTCCAGGACCAGGCCATCACTCATATGATATTTAACCATTGGTCTGAAACAGCACATATTCCATGTGGTGGTAGCAGCCTTCAAAGTAGCCAAAATTACTATACTGGCATGCCATGTCCAGTCTGGCAATAACACATAAACATGATCATCATTAACAAATATGGGCCAGATGTTCATCCCCTAAGCATCTATGGAAATGATTACTTGTGTTATGGTGTATAGTCAGTTTTGACATGAAAAAAACAAACTTAATTTAGCATAAAAGAAAGTACAAAATTTCAAATCCTAGTGTACCTCTGGAACTATACAAGACTTTTTAAGCATAATGGATTTTTTAAAATATTGATAGCTATCATTTTGTTCTACAAGAATGATTTTTGCATTTATTCCTAACTGTGGTTTCCTTAATATATTATCTGACCTATTTGATTAGAATGGCCCAATTTGAGTGAAAACATTTGGTTTATCTTGAATATCTCTTATTTTTTCCCAGTTATTCTAAATTCTAAGTTTACCTAACCCTAATAAGGGAAAGAAGCCAAAGCAAATTTACTTAACTAGTCTTCTTTGCTTTACTATTTGGGAGCATGGGTGTGTCCAAAATGGTAGAACACACACTTTGCATGTACAAGGACTGGGGTCTGATCAAAAGCACTATAAATTTTCCTAATCTACCAGGATAGGTTCTGAGTCTTTGATTACTGACATGAAGGACCCCTTCAGTAATTTTTAAAAATTAGGTTTTGGTCCATATACTGCAATATATTATAATCCATTGTTTTAAGACAAAAATTTTATTCATAACCTTAGAAGAAGTGCTCGTTTCTTATAACTCTCTAAGAAATGTTATTGATTTTTCTCCTTATTAACACGAAGGTCAGAGAAAGCTATCATTTTTCATCTTGTTTCTGTTGATAGTTTGCATTAAAATACAAAAAAAACTAAGTATTACAGATTAAATTATGATTGCAAAAGTTAAATAATACAAAACTTTTCTAGAGAAAAAGGTTTTCAAACACTATACTCAAGGACCAGATTATATATAAAAGTGAAATGTGTTAAAGTAAAGAATTTTAGTAATGGCTTACTACCATGCAATACTGTATTCCTTTTGCAAAATTAAATTACTAACAATTTACTGTTAGACATTATAAAATAAAAAAAGTTTTTTTGGTTTTCAGGTCACACCTGGCAGCACTCAGGGGTTACTCCTGTCTCAAGACTCAGAAATCGCCCTTGCAGGCTTGGGGGACCATGCGGGATGCCGGGATTCGAACCATCGTCCTTCTGCATGCAAGGCAAATGCCTTATCTCCATGCTATTTCTTCGGTCCCAATAAAATAATTTTCATACAATGCTATCACATGTGTTACTTCCCATAGTAAGTTCATTTTTCAGTGCATGTGAATTGTCTTTATAAACTACACCAAAAAGAATGTTGAAGTTCAGTTCAAGAGTTTATACTTTCAAATTCATATGTAATATAGTTATCACACTCTATAAAGTTGTACTGTCCTAGTCTTAAGATATATTTCTTCTTTGGAATCTATGTACAAAAAAAGTGTATCTAATTGGAAGAATTGACTTGGCATTGCAATTCTCTCTTCATTTAAGAGCAGTTTGAAGTGAGATGAACTGAACATAATATAAGAAATATATGTCACAAAGACATAATCTTCATCAAGTATAAAACTTAATATGAAAACATCATTTATAAAATAAATCAAATTCCCAATCTTGAATCTTACAATTAAAATTCCAAAAATCCCGAAAATTTGAGTTTGCAATTAAGAATGAGCATAGTAATCATCTCCTACATAACAGCAACAAAATGCTTAAAATCAATTACAAACTAAGCATTTTGTAATTTAATTATGCTTTATTATCACTACTAATTAATATACTACTCAATCAAATATTTATTTACATGTGTTTACTACTATACTAATTATGTTGCTAATTTTGGGGGATTGGGGCCACACTGTTGATGCTGAGAGGATACTCCTGGCTATACACTCAGAAATCGCCTCTGGCTTGAGGAATCATATGGGACTCCAAGAATCAAACTAAAGTACTTTTTGTGTCAGCCGCATTTGAGGCAAATGCCCTATCACTATGCTATTGCTCTGGCCCCATGGTGCCAATTTTTGTTTAACTTTTTTTAAGTATATTTATATCAAAGAGCTCATTTTTATTGTAATTGACAACGTCATTTCCAGTCCTGAGACCACTTTGGCTAGTTACAATGAAGTATTCTGGAGGACAGGAAAGATAGAATAATTAACAAATTTAATATTAGCCCTTATAAAAAAAAAGTCTCAACTTTTTAAATAGTAACTGAAATAAAAAATCTTATATATTCATTGCTGACACTTATAAAATTTTTTCATTTAAATTTCTTAATAAATGTATAAAGTCTTTTTTTTTTGTTTGTTTGTTTGTTTGTTTGTTTTTGGGCCACACCCGGTGACGCTCAGGGGTTACTCCTGGCTAAGCGCTCAGAAGTCGCTCCTGGCTTGGGGGACCATATGGGACGCCGGGGGATCCAACCGCGGTCCGTCCTAGGCTAGCGCAGGTAAGGCAGGCACCTTACCTCCAGCGCCACCGCCCGGCCCCAATGTATAAAGTCTTATTTTGTCTTCATTTAACTCTGATCTCAATCTTGAATTCTCAGAAGAAATGTTACTTAACTTCTTGATAAAATAATTGCCTCTTAACTATATATAAGCATACTTTTAGACTCAAGCTACTATGGGTATGTACTCACTATTTTTTCAAGTAATTACCAACTCTATTATGAATATTGTTTCTGTCAATGTCCTCCCACATAGTGAAGGATAAGCAATTTGTGTTAGAGATATCTTTGAGTATTTCTTTTCATTAGTTTATTATTATTTAAAGTGATTACAATACTATCACTTTCATGGTTTTAGATGAGCAAAGTTACTACATTTCCTTTCACCACAACAAAAGTGACCAAGACTCTTCTGTTCTTTCTTTGCCATCCATAGTCTATTGCTTGCTAGCACCGGTGCTCAGCAATCTCAGTTTTGCATCCCAAGCCCTAGAATTCTTTCCTCTTCAAATATTCTCCATTCAAACAGTTTCTTCTCTCTATACTATTGGCGCGAGAGAAATCATCCAGTATTCTTTTCTCATTGCCTTATTTTATTTAACATTATGCCCTCCAATTAAATCCAAGTTGCAGCAAACTACAAGATTTCTTCCTTTCTTATATATGCTATTGTATTGTATATATAGGCAACACAACGTTTTTTCCCCAATTACAGACATTTCTTTAAAATATTTATAGTTTCAGGGCTGGAGTGATAGTCAGTGGTTTTGAAAGTTTCTTATAAAACCAAAGATATGTTTATCATATAATTCAGTAATTTTCCTCCTGAGTAATCACCAAAAGATAATAAAAATGCCCACAGTAGTGCCTGAACATGGATCCTTATTACAGTTTTATTAATTACTACTAATATTTTACTTAGAAGCAATAAATCCTTTAGGTGGTAAATCTATAGCTAATCTGAACTACAAAAAGACAATGGAAAATTTTAGTACAAGGAACTATAAAGCCATGAAAAAGAGAACAATTTTATACTTATAAAAAAAAAACAAAGAATTTTTGAGAGTATAAACTACTTGCTTTCAGCTATATAACATTTGAATAAGGCAAACTTTAGGGACAGTAATAATATCACTGGATTCTACAGGACTTTGGAGAAAATAAGAATGAACAAAGGGGATAAAGGATATTTTATTGCAATGATAATGTATATTATTTATAAAATCATATGCTATATGATATCATAATATCATACTGGGTATATATTACACATTTATCCAAACTCAAGCTAAGATGAGAAACCATTTTGACTATTTTTATACCACATTACTATGTAAAATAATTTATGATACTCATTTAGACTCTTTAAAGATGTTTATCTATTTGTAGAACATTCAATCTAATCTAGTCTATCGAGTTATATTTGACTCCAAAGGTATCATTGCAAAATCTCTATCTTCTACTTATAGAGATTTCTCTATAGATATAGATCAAGCTATAGTCATAGTGCTACTTAAACTCAATGGGCATTGGCAAAATGACGTTTTTGAAGATTCTTGAAAGAGTTTTATGCTCTATCTCAAGGTTTTTGGCACAAAAGCCTCACTATACTGCCCAGATAGATTCTGATAACTTTATAGAGTTTAGTAGAAATGCATACAATTTGTTTTATACTTCTGTGAACACAGCCAAATCACTCTGTCCCATTTATTTTGAAGTAGCAAAGCCAAAGAATGTATTTTACTGAGAGAAATTTAAGCAGCAGTGATGTGACAGGAGTTTTTAAGTCAGTGAATAATTTATCATATTTCCTCCTTGCTTCAGTAATTTTAAAAGCAAATGTCAAATAATAGCTTTACCTGTCCAGTTCTTTAAGTAGATTCAGTGACTGGAGGAAGTAATCAAACATGAATAGGAAACAAATCACTTATACTTTATAAACAATTATGTTTTCAAGGTAATAATTTTTACAGTTTGAACATACCATGAAACAATCTAATAGGGTTATTATCTTTTGGATAACTAATGTTTTTCTTAATTGTGCAGTTTGTATCTTTCTTGAAACTTGATTTCTAATGAAGAGGAAGATATAGTGAATGCCAACCTTCCTTTTAGGAATAATTTTCCATACATCATAGGATAGTGTTTACTTGAATCAAATACATGATGTAAGGAGGACAACTACTGGGAAAAGGTCCTTAAATTTTGATTTTAGCTTTTTAAAATAGACTTTTTATACAACTACACTAAAGGTAGTATTTTGTGTAGTTTCCTCAATACCCCAACTTTCAAAATCTACTCAAATCAAATTCATCAAAATTTAAATTTGGACTACATAAGTTACCAGAAGACCATACTAATTGGATTCATTGGGTGAATGATATCAGAAGAGTAGGGTTATAAAAATTGAAAATGGGACTATATGAAAGGATATCTGACAATAAAATTACGTAATTACTTCTCCTTGTAGACTGATCATATTGAAGGATACCCTAGGATCATTCTAGGTTCTCATGCCAAAAGTATTTGGTCAGGGAGATTACAAACATAGACACTGAAAGAGAACATGTATATATCGAGATTTTCCAACAAATAGAAGAGCATTTGAGCTCTTATATTTTGATTTTCCTTCCAAAATAGCTCTGCAACACATCCTCAAAATAATTGTGTCTATGGGAAGTTACCCTAACTTTTAGAAATATCTGAACACATAGTTTCTGCTTCAATAGGAATGTGGAGATACTGTAATTTCTGACTATCCTGGGATAGGCTTAGTAAAGACCCACGTTAATCTATGTTTTATTCTGAAATTTCATAATGGATTAAAAATCTATGTAATTGATGGAGCTGGAGCAGTGGCACAGACAGTGGGGTGTTTGCCTTGTGCGCGCTAACCTAGGACTGACCACGGTTTGATCCTCTGGTGTCCCATAGAGTTCCCCAAGCAAGGAGTGCCAGGAGAAACCCCTTAGCGTCACCAGGTATGGCCCCGAAACAAAAACAAACAAAAAAAAATCTATGCAATTGAAAGAATTCACATCTTTACTTATTTAATTGGGGTTATCAAGATAAATATCTATCAAGATAGATAGATGCTAAAAAGAGGACTCGAATCTTTTATATATCTAACCAAAATAACAAAACAAAAGCAATATTGCAACTCAGAGAGAATAGAGAGATTGATACAGAAAAGATTAGGTGTGTAGCCAGAGAGATAGTACAATATTAAGGTGAGTTCCTCATCCCATATGGTACAGAAGGCATGACAGAAAAAATTTCTGGGATTTGCAAAGAATTATCAACATAGAGTGGAATAATAAAAGAAATAATTGTTTGTACAGATATACCATTTATCATAAGAAAGAATTTTACCAGGGTGATTACTCTCATTCTTTCTAAACTTTATGAACAACACATATTGTAGTATGTGCATTACCTAAAGATACATATCATATGAAGCTGTACATTATTAAAAGAAATAAAGCATTACAGGAACCAATAATATAAACTCAGGAACTTATGGTTTGGGGATTATATATAATATAATATTAACATAAATATGATTTGGCTCATGTCCTAGATAAAGACTGATAGAATATTGCTTTTTGACTTAAAATACAATAAAATGTTATATATTTATTTCCATATTATTTTTAGTGAAGTCTAATATTTTATGTATATTTCTAACTATTTTGTAACCCCATTAGCTAGTCCATTTTTGGAGTTGAAGGTAAAATTAAGTATTATGTTTTAGGTTCTTGCTATAGTACTTAAAATTTCTTAAATTATAATGTTCACTATACATTGCACAGTTAATATATATTAACTAATTTGTTTCATAAAGGATCTAGAGCTATTTCTAAATATGACCTAGAGAATACAGTATTAAATTAAAATAAATAAAGAGAAAAGCATAGGTAAAAAAATAATTTCAAATTTGGATTTTAAATTTGTGCCTAAAATATTTAGATGTCTCCTATAAGTATATTATAAATTTTATATTATGTTTTATAATAACTATGATAAATCTAAAATCTTGATCCACATCCACAAAATACAAACTAATTTCCTGAAAACTTGTTGTTAATCTTTCTACAGATACTGGAGGGAAAAATCTCTTGTAAGATTGAGATCATGTTTTATCAAAAGCATCAACCATGCCATAAATATGATAAGATTCTTAGAAATGTTTATTCTATGTTTAAATGTAGGCTGAATGGCAAAATAAAAAAAGGAAAGCTAAGTTAGTAAAATCTAATCTTTGAAGAACCAAACAATGTGTTCCATAAGTCTCAACTCCATAAAGTGCTGGCTTCTTCCCAGGAAAACATTTAGAATATCTAGAGCAATCAGGCAATCTTTAGGAACATTATAGTTTACAATCACAACTATTAGATATTGTCAGCAGAAGTTTCAAGTTATAGTTCCTTGGGGAATTGAGGTAATTGTCAAGGAGACTCCAGTAAAGGGACAACAATATATCAGTATTGTCTTAATTGGTAGATTTTTTTTTATTAGGGTTGTAGCAGGAATAATGTTAAAATGATCTTGAGATTCTTTTGTTTTGTTTTGTCTCTAGTTACTTTCAAGAGAAAATTTTTATGAGTGTGGGCAAGAGATGTGAATATAATGGTCATCTATCTTTCTTATGATATAGCTTATATAACATGGCAAGCAAAACTGATTAAGTCTATAAGTGCTAATATAATCAGAAGGAAGATATCTTGGGAAAGTTTTTCTTACATAATAAGATAAACTCTATAAAATACTTAAAGTTGCAACAGTGGGTAATAGAACTCTTCTTTAAGTATGAAAAAAATTTTTTCCAAGATATGCAGAGGGACAGGTAACTAAGCAACCAGGTTATCTGCTGGAGCTAGACGAATTCTAAAAGCAACTTGAATCAACATGAAAGGAGACTCTTCCTTAGCAAGACTCCAAGTGAGATCGTAGTCTATTGGCATTTCGTTGGCATTTGTTAGATAGAATCTGACCAGAGAACTCTGAGGCAATTAATTGACAGTGTTTTGTGAGAATATGTTGCATAACTTTTTTTAAATGCCATGCATTTAAAGCAAAGTAATAACAACTCTGATTAGTCCTATGTAAGATAAAGTTGCCTCCAAATTTATTTAGAAAAATTACTAATAAAAATCTGATATTGACTTTAAAATATTAACATATTCATAGAATAATTTCTCAGAATGTTTTGAAGATTTAAAATAACATTTTCTTGAAATAAGTTGAGAGGTAATTTAGAGATATATGGCTGTGATAAAATACCTTGGATACTTCCAGCACTTAAAAATTAAAACAAAACAGCAGTACTTACTTCTGAAGTTTCTGTTTAGATACTGTGGGTTTTAGTAATTGCAATCTCTAATAACTACTTGGAAAGAGTGAAACAAATGAAAAGAAACATGGGGAGTTATTAGAGGTTAACTAAACATTCTAAGAAGGCTTTGACCTGATTCAAAGTGTCAGTAAAGAATAATGATGGGGCCGGGTGGTGGCGCTGAAGGTAAGGTGCCTGCCTTGCCTGCGCTAGCCTTGGACAGACCGCGGTTCGATCCCCCGGTGTCCCATATGGTCCCCCAAGCCAGGAGCAACTTCTGAGCACATAGCCAGGAGTAACCCCTGAGCGTTACCGGGTGTGGCCCAAAAATCCAAAAAAAAAAAAAAAAAAAAAAAAAAAAAAAAAAAAGAATAATGCATTGTACAAAATACATTGAGATGCATGTAATGAACATATAGGGTAAAAGTATCAACATTCTGGAGTACATTAAAAGGACAAAAATGAGGCTGAAGGTAATTAAAGAGTAATTCTCTGAAAGAGTGAGTTTTTGTAAACAATAAACAATTGCCCCTAACTATAGCAGTAGTTTCTTTGAGTGAATCAGTCTGGCTTTTGCTAAATTTAAATAGTTTAGTAAAAGTTTATCAGAATGAGACTTGATTCATAATGCTTAATTTGTAGCTAATTAAGTCAGTTCAGATCTATTGATCCTACAAATTTTATATAATGTCTTGCCTGCTTCTCTAGAATATGTGGCTTTTGTCCAGTGGACAGAAATTATATGTTAATGGGTCAGATGCATTGATGAGTAATATAATAAGGGGCTGCCTGGAGTGCATGCAAATAGAATAAAGCCTTTGGTTTTAGAGACTCTTAGAAGCATTATATAAACCATTGTTCTGGCCAGCAATAAAAGCTTCTAATGGGGATCTTACCATAGCCACTAGCCAACTAAACTGATGAAGCTGCTTATGGCTTTGGGGATTACGTCACTCTGACAGGTAATATTAATACACTAGTGCAGTGATAGGGAAAAAAACTGAATTCAGAAAAATAGCATGTTGCAAAGGTGATTAAGGCTAAGAGAAGATAAAAAAAATAAAGAAAAGGTAAGACACAGTTTTTAGGTGCAAAAAAAAACTTGTAAAGAGAAAAACAGAATACCATGGCATATATTTGCTTTCTTTTTGATGACCAGGTTTATTCTAAAATTAACGAAAATATCAATTGACTTTTTTTTGCTTCAATTTAAGTGAGTTATTTGAATGAATTTTTTAATATAATTTTTATTTTGATCATAGTGGCTTACATATTGTTGACAATAATATTTTAGGTACATATTTACATAAAATCAGGGGGGATTTCCATCACCAATTTGTCCTCCCTACACCTCCGTTTTTGTCCTACCTCCCATATGCTCTTCCCTCACCCATAGGGCTGCCAGAATATGTTGTTCCCTCTGTATCTAGCCTACTACTTAGTAGTCTTGCATCTGTTTGGTCCTGGTGCCTCCCTTATTTCCCCCTCTAACTGGGGGGCAGTACTAGCTAGTTCAAGTTACGTGGTTTTGTTTGAAGAAGAGAAAAGTAATAAATTGGGGTAAAAGTCTAATACGCAGAAAATAAGCGGAATTCTTCTAGAGGCTCTCATCATTGGTTTGAGAGATGAAGGAGAAAAAAGTGAAACACTCCACCAGTACAAAAAGAAGTGTCAAATATCCAGTGAGGACTCCAACAATAACGCTAAGCACCACCACCACCACCACCACCACCACCACCACAACAACAACAAAAAACCCGCCATGGTCTTGAGATAAGAAAACTCATACAACAAAAAAATAAACCATAGTGTAAAAGAAATGAAGAGCCCATAAAGAAAGAAAAGAAAAGAAAGTGTAAATGGGGCAACAGCTTCAATAACCACACCAAAACAAAGAAATCGACCAAAAATAGATAGGTAAATAATAATAATTATAAATGAAGATAAAAAATAATATATAAAAAGATAAACAATATTTTGTGTTTTGTTTTTTTCCCCCCTGCCCTGGCCCTGGCTCAGTAAATATTGGGGTCATTCGAAAAGGAATTCACTTGGCCTAAGAGATATGGGGTTTCTCCGCCCTGGGAGTATATTGTCATGGGATCAACTATAGACTCTGTTCAGGATCCTTTACTCTCCCGGTGGTGCTTTTGTTTTGTTTAGAAGATTTCTGTTCCGCCCTAGGTGATACAATCAGACCTCTGTATCTATTGATCTCGGTATCTGCACAGTTCCAGGGATGGGACTTACGATGAAGTCAGTCTTTGTGGTTCTAGAAGTTTCGTTCCCTCAGAGTCATTTTAATCCATCTTCTGTGGTTGGTGGTCTTGGTCTTTGCACAAAACCTAGGATGGCACCTAGGATAGCATCTTTCTTTGTGTTTCTAGAAGCCCCATTCCGTTACAATTGTCTCTACCGGACCTTTGGAACTGGGGATCATGGTTGTTGTGCAGGTCGTAGTTCAAACCCTACATTAGGGCTTTTTTATTGGTCCCAAGATATATACAGTCTGGTCATGGTTCTAGCAGCCAGTCATCTGTAACTCGCGATCTTGGCTTTTGGACCTACCAATGAATGACAAGTCTTCTGATTTTGTCTTGTCGTTAGCTGGTAGGTAGGGTAACCTGCTCTTAGGTCAAGTCGTTTCCATTTTCCTGGATGTCAGGATATTGTATTAGAGCTGGCACTTGTTGGTGTTCTAGCAGGATTAAGGCTGTCCCGGATGGGATTTGTTTCCTGCAGCTGTTGTGAAGAACTGTGCTGTTTCTATGTCCGGGATCCAGGGTTCAAGGCTGGACGGATGGTGTCTAATTACCTGAGGTCTAAGTTGATTCTACATGACATATTTTCAAGGTAGGAGATATCCCTGTATTGTAAACAACTATGAGTTCCTATCTCTAGTAGATAAGAGCTCTTTTTTTATATGTAAGATTTTCCCCCTTTTTTTTAGTGTGCCTTTGCAGGGAGAAATGATGCTACATCATAATATCAATTGATTTTTTAAAAATAATTGTCAAAGACCATTTGTGTAAAAACAGGATGCTGGATTTTTATCACAAAATTCTATATGATTTTCAAGATTGTACTTTTTTTGGTTTTGGGATCCCATCCAACATTATTCTGGGCTTACTCCTGGCTTTATACTTAAGGAATCATTCCTGGAGAAGCTCTTGAGACCTTATGTGGTGCTGAAAATAAGGTGGGGTTGCTTGTACTATTTCTCTAGCTTTTCTAATATTTTTTTAACAATGATTATTTTTAACCTGGACTTTTAAAAAATCTCTTCTAGTTAATACCTTTTAAAAAATGTATTTTTTATTTTAGATACCATGATTTATGTAAATGGATTTATGTAATGGATAAATGATTTACAGTAAATGGAGGGTTGCACTTATAAATAATTCTGACACCAATAGAATATGTGTTTTCCTTCACTTCTGACCCAGTTCCTTCTCCTCCTTCCCCAAAGCTGCCTCACTTTCTACAAATATCAGTTCTCAGTTTTTGTTGCATTTTGTTGAAACACTTTGTATTTCCTTACTATGTTTCTTTATATTTTATATATGAGAGAGATCACTCTGTAACTCTCTCTGACTAACTTCACTCATGACACTCTCCAAATCCAATCACATAGCAGCAAATTACATAACTTCAGTGAAACTCTTTAAATGAAAAAAGAATTTAACATTTATTTTTCATTGTTCTTCATAAGAAATATGAGGTAAAGATAACTAGAGCAATTATTTTTAATAATATAATTTTTATTTTGATTGTAGTGGTTTACATATTGTTGACAATAATATTATATGTACATATTTACATAAAATCAGGGGGATTCCCATCACCGATTGTCCTCCCTACACCTTCGTGTTCATCCTACCTCCCATATCCTCCTCCCTCACCCCCAGGGCTGCGAGAATATGTGGTCCCCTCTGTACCTAGCTTACTACTTAGTAGTCTTGGTCTTGGTGCCTCCCTTATTTCCCCCTCTAACTGGGAGGAGGGACTACATAGTTCAAGTTATGTGGTTTTATTTGAAGAAGAGAAAAGTAATAAACTGGGGTAAAAGTCTAATATGCCGAAAATGGGTGGAATCCTTCTAGAGACTCTCATCGTCAGTTTGAGAGATGAAGGAGATAAAGAAGGTGAAACACCCCAACAGTACAAAAAGAAGTGTCAAATATCCAGTGAGCACTCCAGTGTTAACAATAGGCACCACAAAAAAGCCATGGTCTTGAGTTAAAAAACATGGCAGAACACCTAAAGAAAGGAAAGGAAAGAAAAGAAAAGAAAAAAAAAGAAAAGAAAAGAAAAGAAAAGAAAAGAAAAGAAAAGAAAGGAAAAGAAAAGAAAAGAAAAGAAAAGAAGAAAAAAACAATATAAATATAAATGGGGACAACAACTTCAATAACCACACCAAAACAAAGAAATCGAAGTAGATAGGTAAATAAAAAGTAAAATAATAATAATAATAATAAAGAAAAAATAATATATAAAAGATAAAAAATGTTTGTGCTTTTTGCCCTTTTTTCCCCCTCCTGCACTGGCACAGTAAATATTGGGGTCATTCGAAAAGGAATTCATTTGGCCTAAGCGCTATGGGGTTTCTCCACCCTTGGGGTATATTGTCACGGAATTAACTATTAGAGCAATTATTTTTATTTGAAAAAAAAATTACATAAAAATGGCTTAGGAACTCAGTTGAGGTGAGATGAAAAAATTGAGAGAAGTCAGTTTTGCTCCCAAGACATTTCAGGCACAGGAGTTCATTTTCTTGCTTAAAAGAAAGTTAATTATTATTGTTATGGTAAGAGAAAACCATTTCCAAGGAATATTATTAATTTTGTTTTAAACTTTAATGATGTTATGTGGTGCTGTAGATAAACAATTTAGTTTTAATTTTTCAAGAAAAATTATAAGCCAGAAAAAGCCATTCTGTAATTAAGTTAACTGTCATAGATTTCTGTTACTCCCCACCTCTTTTCAAGCATATTTAACTGTTTAGTGTTGTCCTATGTGTGTTCTAGTAAAATAAGCACTCTTTTTAATTAATACTAGTGGACTAGAATGGAAAGTTCAGAGTTAACTCCTCAGATATTTTACTAGTTCATCTACAAAGAAGCAAAAATTGTGGAGTGGAGCAAAGAAAATGTCTTATAGTTATAGGATAATTGGTCAGTAAAATGCAAAAAAATGAACGCAGAATACTTTCTAACACCCAGCACAAAAGCTGAATGAATTCAAGAACCTAAGTAGCTGTCTTAATTTGTAAATAATATTGTATATTATTACATAGGTAGAATAATTTATATCAAAATGTCTAGATGTATTTTTAATTATTCAATGCCATTAACCAAGCAAATAGATGAAAAGGTGAAGAAAAGGACTACACTAAACTAAGAACCTTTTTCATTGCAAAGGAAATAATGATCAGAATAAAAGACACCCCACGGATTGGGAGAAAATAGGTTCCCACTACTAATCTGATAAAGGGTTAAATACCAAGATACATAAAGCTCAGTTAGAATAGAACAAGATAAAACCAACCCCTAAAAAATGGGTGAAAAGAGAAAAATAAACCACCTCAAAGAAGACAAAAAAATGCTGTGCCTCACTTATCAGGGAAATGCAAATCAAAACAATGAGATATCATCTCACAACAGTAAGACTGGAGCACATCACAAAGAACATAAACAACCAATGTTGGCCTGAATATGGGGAAACGAGACCCTCATTCACTGATGCTGGGAATGTTGGATGATGCAACCTTTTTGAAAAACAATATAAACATTTCTCAAAAACACTAGGAATTAACTTTCCTCATGATCCAGCAACACCAATTATTGGCACCCAGTCCAAGGGATAACTCTAATCAGAAGATATATTTGTGGAGGATAGAGATCGCACAGTAAGTAGGACAATTGTCTTGTAAGCAACTAAGCCTATTTCAATCCTCTGTACCCCTTTTGGTCCTCAAATCTATCCAGTAGTGATCCCTAAATATAGAGCCAGGAGCAAGCCCTGAACATAGTTGGGTGTGCCCACTCCTAAAAGAAAAGAAAAGAAAATTTATTTGTCCTCTTATGTTCATTGCAGCTCTATCCACAGTAGCCAAAATCTGGAAACAATCAAAGTGTCAAAGAATAGATGACTGAAAAAAATTCTATAGTGCATATACAAAATGGAATACTCTAAGCTATAAGAAAATACAACATTTGCTTCTATAGTTTGGGTCTGGAGAGTATTATGATGAATGTAGTCAGAAGAAATGGTACAGATACAGAATTAATTTTCATACATGGGATATAAAGAAACATATTAAGGAACTAGCAAATGTGCAAAATGCATCAGAAACTAAGAACTGATCTTTAGTAGTACATATATTACTGTATGAGGGATTGGGAAATCTTCTGGGGGTGAACATTGGGATAATGATGGAAGGAAGCAGGCACTCTGAGTAATGCCAGAATGTCTTATGAATGAGACAGTAGTATAAATAACAGTACCTAAATTAAAAATTTTCTAGAAATGCTTATGTAGATCTGGAGTACCAACAGGGCACTTGCCTTGCATGTGACCAATACAGGTTTGATCCTGGCATCCAATATGGTCCCACGAGTCCACCAGGAGGGACCTCTTGAGTGCAAAGCCAAGAGTAAATTCTGAGCACTGCTGTCTGTGGCCCCCAAACAAAAACAAATAATGCTTATTTGACAAATGAAGGTGAACCCTTATAGAAATAAAATTACTAATAGGTGAAATCAAAGCAATATTGTTCCAACTGTGAAAGAACAGATTTTTGCTACTTTTGGTTGATCATGAGTGAATATGAAGATATATAATTTGCAACTCATCAGAAAGTTCAGTATCATCTGCATTGGTAACCTAGTTAGATGACATTTGTATGTAGTGTTGCATTTCATTGACTTTGTGATATAAAATTATTTGTTAAGTATCTTAGGAACATTATAAGTGCTGTTTTATAGCATGAATATAATAAATAGATGAATAATAACACAATGAAAAATAAATCAGTGTTAACAGTGAGAAACAGCAAGTTTTAAGTGTTGAAATAAATCAAGTTTGCTTGTTTAGTTTAACTTTAGCATGTAGTTCAAAATATTCACTGTGTATATTCTTTATAGGTCACCAACTATGTGTGTGTGAGAGAGAGAGATTACAAATTCCAGGGGATTTTTCTTTTTTTTAAATCTTCATAAATTATTCTTCTGCCTTTAACAGAACTCATTTAATTCACTATTTTTGTGAAATAATATTTCAAGTCAATTTATATTTTCTTAGTTAATATTTTATTTTGCTTTTTTATACATGGGAATAAATTTGATGTTTGTCTTAAATTGTATAAGAAACTTTCAACATCAGTTAATTTTTTTATTCTGGGACATAGCAATACTTTATTTCTTTCAATATGGACATTTATCAACTAGATGTGTCAATATCAAATATTATGATTTGTACAGTATTTTTCACTATTTGCCTTTAACAGGTCTTTGGGGGCTGCAGCTACTTAAGTAGGTATGAGAATGTATTTTTTGCATCTGTGGACAAAATATTTCAACTGCTGTGTCTGAGCTGGATTGTGAACAGTATTGTTTACAAGACATGCAGATACATTAGGTGGATTTGGTCAGTTCCTCTAGTTTATAAATTGGAAAATGTAAGCAGTGACTCTTCAAAATTCATTTCTAGAAATTTATCTCTGTTATAAATATACATTTGAGTTTTTAACTATGCCAATAACTGCTATTGTTAATGGGTGCCAAGTAACCTAGTTCATTTCTGGTTTATTTGATTCTTTTAAATCTTGCTTGTCAAAGAGTTGGCTTGTCAAAATAGATTGAGTTGGTTGGGTGTTGTAGGTCAGGTAACTTCTTCTTGAACATGACCATTGCAACTGGAGAGAGGACAGCTTCTAGTTGATATCTCTTTGATGTCCTGAAATAGCAGGACATCAGTAGTTCTCACTTATGTGCATATAACTGGAGAACAAGTTCCAGGAGAGAGGTGGCAGTCTTGAATATCTACTGCTTTTCTCTCTACTCACGTTGGTCCCCTGGGAAAGTATCTGGGAAAGTTTGAGTCTGCACTGAGCACCTGCCCAGTACAGATCTTACATCTCAGCAGCTCCACAAAGCAGTTGTCAAGAGCCCTTGATAGTGACAAATATTAGTTCCATGAAAATAAGTTAATCTTCCTGTATACAAAAATTTTTGGTTCCTTTTTTTGGTTTTGGGTCACACCCGGCAGCGCTCAGGGGTTACCCTTGGCTCTGCACTCAGAAATCGCTCTTGTTAGGCTCAGGAATGCCGGGATTCGAACTACTGTCCTTTTGAATGAAAGGCAAATGCCATACCTCCATGCTATCTCTCCAGCCCCTGTAAACAAAATTTTTATATTTACAGACATTATTGGATTTTTCATCTTCTTTTACTTCCATTCAAATACATTGATATAACAATCATTAAAAGGAATTCTCTTTTGTAATAATAGGCAAAGCTGATTTTTGACTTACCACTCTGATATGCTGTCAACTCGGAAACCTGTGCTATTTCCCTATTTCTTATAAAAATTAGTGATTATGGGGATGGAATAATAACACCATGGTAGGACGTTTGCTTTGCACGTGGCTGACCAGGACAGACCTGGGTTCGATCCCTGTGTCTCATATGATCCCCTGAGCCAGGAACGATTTCTGAGTGTATAACCAGGAGTAAACCCTGAGCATCACCTGGTGTGGTCCCCAAAACCAAAACCAAAACCAAAACCAAAACAAAAAAAAAAGAGCTAGTGAGGATTCCTTTGGTTGAGTGTAAGACTTTCATTACCTGATCTTACCCTATTCATCCAGCCTACTTTTTAGTACTTATAATGTCAACCTTTCTCTCACATCAGAATGGACTATTTATTGACAACTAATCAATGATCACAACAACTCTCATTTGGAGCATTATTGTTCTCTTGGATGCCTTGCTGTTATATTCTTCATTATATCCTATCTAGCTTAGAATTCCAGCCTTTGTTACACTTCCTAATAATGTCTTAATTCTTCATAAATATGGACTTACCCAATATTTAAAACTAAACAGAGGGCATAGCTTCCAAAGAACCACTGAATCATGTTGTTATATGCAGGGAATCTGCTTAAGCAGAAAAATTTACTCAATAGTGTCCTGTCTTCTAGATTGATGTCCATAGGTTTTCAAAAATTAAGAGTTGATACTAAATTATGGGGGTTTCCCCTTCCCTTAGTCATTGATATGGTTTCAATATCCCACTTTATGAGTTGGACAATAAAGTTTATGTGGTCTTCTGAAAGCTTTGTGGAAAATACAATTACCCTTTTTTAGACATCAAAATGATTCAAATTGATATTTTTCTCTCCTTTTTTGAGGAGGAGAAGGAGGTGTCTGCAAGTTAGTGTCACAACAGGCTGTGCTAAAGGTTTGTTTCTGGTTCTTTGCTCAGGGATAGTTTCTGGCAGTGCTTAGGAGACCAAATAGAATCAGCAGCAAGCAAGGCAAATTCTTTAATCTGCATGCTATTTTTCTGGCCATTTATATTTCTTTAATTCTTACTGACAATTTGGGAGTGGAGATTCAAATATTAATTGTTACTAGGTTTGTGGAGGTGGTATGTAGAAGTTTGAGGGATAATAACAAGGTAAATTAGGTATCATGAAAGCAACTCCCTAGGTCTCTCATAAAGTAAGCAGCACTTTTAGTAGGATCTATACCTGAAAAAGAATAAAGCTGACATATTATCTGTGGAATGTAACTTTACATTATTGTAATATCAAGTTACTGCTCAATGGAAGGGTATCCTTCAGGGCAGCACTTTAGTCTCAGGATTTCCACTTTATACTTGGCAAGCATACTCTAGACATACTCACCTCATTTCCATGAAATATTTGATGCTGAGACAGTGAGCAATAAGAGAACTGGGGAAATATGAACCTTCCTTTAGAAACATCATTTGATAAGACTGATGTCATTGAACCTCTATTAGAAAAATAACATTTGAAAATCATTGATTATTAGTATATGCTTTACATTTGTGAAACAAAAATCTTAAAAATGTAACTAAAGTATTTTAAACATTTTCTTGAAAACATTTTAATATATACTATATTATATATATATATATATTAGATATATAAGTTTATATGCCCTCCATACCCAAGGATTCCCCTTCCCCATGCTGTGACCTATTGTGACTTCAGTGAGAAGTGATGTCATTAATGTCTATATAAACAGGACTTGTGTGTCCCAGTCTCATTTGTCTTAGGTAAGCGAATAGGACAGCTGGAAAATTAGAATATGAATTTCGAGTATTTCTCCCATACTCGAAATCTGAATTTCGAGTATAACTTCCTTAACCCCTCTAACCAATACAAAGATTGTGGTCTCTATTTTGACTTCAGATGCGCCCTCCTTTGCTGGACTACTTTGATCATTTACATGGTAGTAAACGGCATAAAACAGATCCATCTCAAGTACCAGGTAAGGAGGCAGGACGAGTTTCTGGAGACTTCATGGCAGGACAGTGTTTCAAGAGAAGACAATTCAGAGAGAGATCGGAAAGTCCGAAGCCAGTATAGAACAATAATCCTCTAGCTAATCAGAGAGCCAAGAGTAGAGATTCAGGGGAGCTTAATAACTCAAGTTCAGACTATGTTGGTTCTGTCGCTGAGATCAGGTTCCATATGCAGGGCTGTTGGAGAAATGGAGTCTCAGCTCTGCAGAACACAAGTCACAGACCATATGGGGGGCTACTCACACCGGGGTCCCCTTGTGAGGTTGCTCAAGACAATGGAGACGAGTTTCTGAGAGCCTCTCAGAAGAGGAGACTAGGGTCCTCCCTGAGCCAGTCCAAGGATCAGGGGTCTTATTCTAGGAATTTCCCTGATAGGACTAGTTGGTACCATGGGTGTGGGCCTGTTGTGGCATCTGTCCATAATCCAGGAAGAAAGCTTAACCTGTGCTCACTCAAGTCTTCTTGTGCTTCTCAGAAGGGGCTTTCTCCAGGAAGAAAGCTTAACCTATGCTCACTCAAGTCTTCTTGTGCTCCTCAGAAGGGGCTTCTCTGGGCTGCCCAGAGTCTCCAACTCAATCTCTTTTCTTAGCAAAGGAGAACAGCAAGGAGGAAGAGGGCATCTTAGTCAGAAGCAAGGGACCACTTTTCCCAGTGCTCCCTGTCCTCAAGTCCCAGGCCAAGAGCTCTGAGTATGTCAGTGTTAACACTATTCCTCAGAGAATTCGGGTCCCAGGGAGGTGCAGCCGATGGGAAGTGAGGCAGGACCAGAGGGGCTTTGGGGAATCCCACTGACCCATCCTTGGGCATTCTTGAAGGGCACTAGCATGAGGTGAGGGGTGCAGGGCACTTGTCTCTCTGAACTTGGTCCCATTCCCTGAGTGCTTGAGTGATGCGTGATCCTCTTGGGGCTCCAGGGTCCCATCTGAGACCCCGAGAAAGTCATATCTGCCTTTGCCCAGAAGCAGGTACCAATGTGAGTGATTGTGTAAATTGGGAAGATCCTGGGGCTGAAGGAAGAGCAGACCAAGGTCACCCTGGACCCCTGACCAGCAGCTCTGATGCAGCCCCTGACGAGCACCCCTCCTCCCTTCAGCAACCAGGTTAACTAGATTCAGAGGAGAAGGAGGAGAGGTGCCCTTGCTGATATCCACCATTGTCAGGTGACTTTGGCCCCTTCCTCCTCCTCCATCAATTCAAGGCGAGGGACCGTGGGCCATGGACAAGGCCTGGGAACCATGGGGAAACTACATGGCGACAGTTGGGCAAGTACTGAGAGGTCACGAGGCTGTTGGGGGTACTGGGACTTCATGGACCAGAGACTAAGGGAAGGGCGAGGGAATCCAGAGCCCCTCTTGTCCTGCTAGGCCTCGGGGTCCTTTCCTCTGCTTCCTCCTCCATTCTTGTGCTCTGTGTCCTCTGCAGAGAGAACAATGTAGAAGAACAATACTGTGAACCGCTCTACTTCTCAGTGCTCCTGTCACCACCTGTGCAAGGGCACCTTAAGAGATGTCCCCACCACAAGGCTGCCAACCTCCTCTCTGGGCCCTGCTATCCCATATTCAGAGGCCATCCTCCATCTTGGTCCTCCTCCCATAGGAAGGATCCCCCCACGTGTTCTGTCTCTGCCGGAACCATCCCCTATGCCTCTTCCTACCCTTCCTCCAACCTGCAGACTCCTTTTCAATATGGAGATTTCTGTATAGAGACCCCGGGGGCTATCTCGGCCTTGACCCCAAGATCAGGGCCATGCTTATTACAAGAGGGCCCCAGAGACTAGGTCCAGGGGGTCTCACAGCTGGCTGGCATTCTTCAACAATACCCAGGCTGGCATCAGACTGGTACCCTGCCCAGGTCATGGACCTTATTGAGTCTATGATCAATTCACCCCCTGATACAACTTAGGACCAAAAATCTACTGAATGATTTACTAAAGGTAGCACACTTCAACGGACTCAGCCTCCAGCTGGGTGATTCTAAAGACCCTGAAGGGGAGGGTACAGGGTGCCAAAAAGGCGATGAGGAGCTCCACAACACCAGAGCCCCTTCTCCGCCTTTTCTCCCCTCCCTTCTCTTGCACCCTTTCTCCAACCCAGTCTCCCTTTTCAATATGGGGGTGTCTGTATCGAGACCTCAAACCTATAGGGCTTGCTACCGATATCAAGGCCGTGCTTGGTATCACAGGGCCCCAGTGGCCAGGCCCATTTGGTTGCAAAGCTGGCTGGCATTGTTTAGCAATGCCCAGGTCTGGCAAGAGACTGCCAGCCCAGCTCATAGAACTCAGTGAGTCCCTTATCCTCTTACCATTTCACACACGTGTGGTCCACAACCTGCTCAATGAGTTGCTGGATGTATTACATTTCACTGGACTAGACCTCCAGCTGGATCCAACAGAACAAGACATGAAGGGCGGGTGCAGGCTGCCAGGGAGGGCGATGAGGGCTCCCCAACAACAGAGCCCCTTCACTGCCTTGCATCAACTCTCTTTTCTTCCCCCCTTCTTACAGCACCCAACTCTCTGGAGGGGAGGTTGATCTAAATTTAAACTGGAGGCAATGCATGTTTCCATATTTTTTTTTTGGATAACTCAATTCTCACACAATCACATTAGAAAAGCGTTCCAACAAGATTAAGGAAATTTCAGTTTTTAGGAAGGTGTAAAGCTGTCCCTTGCCCCTGTTCTAGAATCTTTGCATGACAACATTCAGAAGCCCCCAGAAGCAGAAGATGTGACCTGACTAACAGGAAGTCAGTAACCAGAGGCGGACATGGAGATGTCTGAATGTCTGTGGGCAGCACTGAGATGCTGTTTCATTGGTTCCTCTGGAAAGGACAAGAGTAGTGATACCCTTCCCAAAACAAACCCTAGCTCCATGATGAGACGCTGAATGGAGTGTTGGCAAGAAACACTGACTGGATGATCACCTACTCTTGGGGTCTCAAAGATGAGAGGGGGAAAACAATGCCTTCTGGGACTGTGCAAAGTGGGAATGTGAGGAACATTTGAAGGGGAAAGATGCCCTGCATAGAACTTCAGTGTATGTCCTTCTCAGAGGCTTGATGCATACTCCCCTTCATAGTTGGGAACAGCCCTTCCCCTGAAGCCGAATACAGTGTCCCACACAATATCCTGCAGATCTTGGGGAGTGTGTAGGTCTGTGATGATGAAGACAGTCTGTAGGGATGTGGCCAAACAGAGCCTCCCTCGGAGTATGTTAGCAGGTTTTGTTGTGTATACACACTGATGACAATACACAAGACTCCTCTCATAGATATTCACCAATCATGCATGAATATTTAGAGGAGATACAAGAATATTTATGTCCTTGCTAGAGTCAGGGAATGTTTCCCTGGAATTCCTACAGTCTTGAAACAGGGCTACAAACAGGTGCTCGGGTTCCCACAAGAGAATCCCATGAAAATGTGGTTTTTTGATGTGAGGACATTAATATCTACTCTCCTCAAAGATCTGTTGGGGTGTCATTTTCTAGGGGGCACTTGAAGTCATTTTTCTAGAAAGACTTTCTGAATGCTTGTTCCTAAGAAAAAAGTTCAAAGGGCTTCAGCATATGCTTTGCATGGAGGAACTCAGCATAACACTCCCAGAGACTGAAAATCAGATCCTTCACATTTCTGTTTGTTTTCTGCCCAAAAGTCTCCTTATAAAAACGAAAAGAAGACAAAACCAACACAGTTTATGCTACAGCTTCTGATACACAGATGTTTAGCTCCCTAACCAGAGTGTTGCCCCTGATTTCCTCTCAGCTAAAAATCCAGATTGCAAAAGAAGATTCTCTGGTTCTTCATCATGTAGTTTCAGAGCCCATTACCTCTATTTAATAACTGTCCTCTACCTTCAGTTTATTCTGGAGTGCTCCTGCCTTCTGAATAACAGTGCTATCGAGCATTTGAAAAATCTCATTGACTAGCCTTCAGCATAGGTCCAACTCTTCGTTGATCCCAGCACTACACTGGTGCCCTGAGCACGGAGCTAGATAAAGGTCATGAACACTATCAATTATGGTCCCAAACAAACATTTTTCAAGTGCTCACAAATGCACTAATAAAGATAAAATATAATAATATACATATGACATAACACTGATACATTATTACATGATTTGAGCAAAATTCAATGTTTATATTTTAGGGATGTTAATTTTTCTCTTTGTTCTTTATTATTGTTTTTAGAATTTAACTTCACAAAGTTTATTCTATATATAAAGTCTGTAATAGAGTTAATAATAGAATCAATAGGCTCATGCACTCTCTAAAAAATAGTAGAACTGGGCCCGGAGAGATAACACTGTGGTGTTTGCCTTGCAAGCAGCCGATCCAGGACCAAAGGTGGTTGGTTCGAATCCCGGTGTCCTATATGGTCCCCTGTGCCCTCCAGGAGCTATTTCTGAGCAGACAGCCAGGAGTAATCCCTGAGCAATGCCGGGTGTGGCCCAAAAAACAAACAAAAAAAATAGTAGAAACAATAAAAATATATCTGTACATAATAAACAAAAGAACATCAAAAGTTGCTGAATTCTTCAATAATAAACAATATTTATTTCCCATCAATTTTCAATATAATTATCAAAGTTATCAATTTTATCAAAATATCAAAAGTATCAATCAATTTTATCAATTTTATCAAAATTATCAATATAATTATTAAAATCTTCATATCTTTATAACATGGTTCTTCAAAGATAGAAGAGAAATAATTGCTGAACAATAGGAATACTAGATGAAGATAAAAACGAAATGTGAAGATTGACTGTGGAAAAAATGTGGAAGAAATAAAAATCTAGATCTTTCCTGTAATTTGAGAGAGGCATATATACAGATTTTGAGGTCTCAAAATTACCAAACAAAATAGACAAGCAGAACAATACAGAATCATATAGTTAGCAAAAGAGTACTTAAAACAGCCAGAGAAAAGAAAACCCTAATATTTCCCTTCAATAATATTTGCAAATTATGTTACTTAAAAAGAAAACAGAGAAAAAAGAAAATGAGGAAATGGCAAAGAGAGAGAAGAAGAAGAAGAAGAAGAAGAAGAAGAAGAAGAAGAAGAAGAAGAAGAAGAAGAAGAAGAAGAAGAAGAAGAAGAAGAAGAAGAAGAAGAGAAGAAAAAAGAAAAAGAAGAAAAGAAGGAAGAAGAAAGAAGAGGAGAAGAAGAAAAGAAGGAAGAAGAAAGAAGAGAAGAAAAAGAAGAGGAGGAGAAGAAGAAGAAGAAGAAGAAGAAGAAGAAGAAGAAAAGAAAAAAAAGAAGAAGAAAAGAAGGAAGAAGAAAAAGAAGAAGGAAGAAGAAAGAAGAGGAGAAGAAGAAAAGAAGGAAGAAGGAAGAAGAGAAGAAAAAGAAGAGGAGGAGGAGAAGAAGAAGAAGAAGAGAAGAAAAAAGAAAGAAGAAGAAAATAATTAAGAAGAAACAAGAGGAGAAGAAGAAAAGAAGAAAGAAGAGAAGGAAGAAGAGAAGAAGGAAGAAGAAAGAAGAGGAGAAGAGAAGAAGAGAAGAAGAAGAAAGAAGAAGAAAAAGAAGAGGAGGAGAAGAAGAAGCAAAGAAGAAAGGAAGAAGGAAGAATGAACAAGAAAAGAAGAGAAGAAAAGAGGAAGAGAAAGATGAAAAACAAAAAAGAGAAGAAAAAGAAGAAAAGAAGAAACATGTATTTTCCTCAAAGACTCTGTGTAAATAAATATTTTAGCTAAGATTTCTGTGGATGAATATCATTCATTTGGGGATGTTAGTGCTTCTGCAGTACATAAAAGAGAGTTGTTTGAAGTATGGCATTATTTATCAATCCCAGAGACAACTTTTGAGGTCACTTGTCTATGCCCATTCACATTGATTACTGCTTCTTCTTGGGCTTCCAGCCTGTCTTACCACTTAGTCACCCATTCTCTATAATTAAATCATGAGAAGAACTTCAATCTCCCTAAAATTTTTAAGTTGAGTCTTTTAAGTATTGAGTCAAGTTCTAGTTTCTACTCAGATTACAGCATCCTGCTTCAGAATACAATCCTAGAAACACTGCACACACTTCTAGATCATATGTTCCCAATGCTCACAGGTTTGCTGATGCTACTTTGCAGTTTCTGTCCATTTCTTGCCTTCTCTTATAGCTTGGAAGAACACTCATTGATGACACGATACTAAGCATCAGGGTGGGATTTATTTCCATCCGTCCTTCCCCTGTTGGTTTCTAGGCCTGACTCTTCTGCCTCTACTAGAAGGCATTTTAAAGACAGATATTTTTTCTATCATGTAATTTACCATATTTTACATTATAGAATTCGTATAATTTCCTCCATAGAGAACAGAGTCACATGTATCTTACACACCATTACATCATCAATGTATAATGTAAACTAAAAGTTTACAGAATGACAAAAAGCAGAACATGTGGGTGGATCAGTATATTAGAATGATAGATTTTTATCATATATATTAGAAAACTTCTGGAAGAAAAAGTCAAAAACAATGAAACATGCAATGTCTTGTGAGCATTAAACTTCTGTCTTGATCTCTGGACCTTATGGTATTATATTGAAAAATTATTCAAAATAAAGCACACTTTTTTTTTCAAAATAATCTACTAACTTTCATTATCAGCTTTGACTTAATGAAGAACACAGAAACATGGATAATCTTTTTTATATAATAAAACTTTAAATATTGATTTCAAGTATATTCATTAATATATTTACTTACCATTGCAGCACTATTTACCATAGCAAGACTATGGAAACAACCAAGATGCCCTTCAACAGACGAATGACTAAAGAAACTGTGGTACATATACACAATAGAATGTTATGCAGCTGTCAGGAGAGATGAAGTCATGAAATTTTCCTATACATGGATGTACACGGAATCTATTATACTTAGTGAAATAAGTCAGAGAGAGACAGAGAGAGAGAGAGAGAAACGCAGAATGATCTCACTCATCTATGGGTTTTAAGAAAAATGAAAGACATTCTTGCAATAATAATTTTCAGACACAAAAGAGAAAAGAGCTGGAAGTTCCAGCTCACCTCAGGAAGCTCACCACAAAGAGTGATGAGTTTAGTTAGAGAAATAACTACATTTTGAACTGTCCTAGTAATGAGAATGTATGAGGAAAATGCAGAGCCTGTTTAGAGTACAGGCGGGGGTTGGGTAGGGAGGAGGGAGATTTGGGACATTGGTAATGGGAATGTTGCACTGGTGATGGGTGGTGTTCTTTACATGACTGAAACCCAAACACAATCATGTATGTAATCAAGGTGTTTAAATAAAATAAAGGGGCCGGAAAGATAGCATGGAGGTAGTGTGTTTGCCTTGCATGCTGAAGGATGGTGGTTCAAATCCTGGCATCCCATATGGTCCCCCAAGCAAGGAGTGATTTCTGAATACATAGTCAGGAGTAACCCCTGAGCATCACTGAGTGTGGTCCCCCCAAAAAAAATGAAAGAGAGAAAGAAAAAGGAAAGAAAGTAAGAAAGAAGAAAAGAAAGAAAGAAGAAAGAAGAAAGAAAGAAAGAAAGAAGAAAGAAAGAAAGAAAGAAAGAAAGAAAGAAAGAAAGAAAGAAAGAAAGAAAGAAGAAAGAAAGAAAGAAAAAAGAAAGAAAGAAGAAGAAAGAAGGAAAGAAAGAAGAAAAAGAAAGAAGAAAAAGAAAGAAGAAGGAAAGGGAAAGAAAGAAAGAAAGGGAGAGAAAGAAATAAAGAGGAAGGAAGGAAAGAAGAAATAAAGAGAAAGAAAGAAAGAAGAAAGGAAGAAAAGAAAAAAGAAAGAAATGAAAAAAGAAAAGAAAGTATGTAAGAAAAGAAAGAAGAAATAAAAAGAAAGAAAGGAAGAGGAAGGAAATAAGGAAGGAAGGAAAGAAAGAAAAAGAAAGAAAGAAAAAAGAAGAAAAAGAAAATAGAAAGGAGGGAAGGTGAAAAAGAAAGATGAAATATATCTTTTAAAAAACTTATTCTATGACATACATTGTCCTAAAAATAGTTTTATACGTTTATAAGTATATAGCCCTTTATGAAGCACCAAAGAATTCTAAAATATGATTTTGCTCACGTAAATAGTTCTTTTATCAGGTACCAAAAAGAGAAGGCGCACAGAATCAAACTGCCCAAAGCATCTTGTGAGTAAAAGTGTGTACTTTCAGTAGAAATAGTAGATCATCAACAAAATGTGGTTGTGACATAAACAGGAATAGCTATAAGAAATACATTGCTTAAATAACTTTCTCTAGTTCAAGCAATAATTAGTGCATTTGTGATCACAATACTAACAGTAGAAAGAAAGTGTCTGTAATGGTTATCTCATGATTCTCTTTAAAGAAAACACAGTGGGACCAGAAAAATAATACAAGGTAAAGGCACTGGTCTTAAATGTGGCTGACACCTCATCTCCACCCCCCATTAAATCCCCAGAAATGCATATGGACTCCAATAACTTCCAAGAATGACTCCTGAGCATGGAGTCATAAGGAAATCTTTATGACTTGAACCTTACTTACATGGCCCTGCAGCAAATTTCCATATATGGATCCCCAAAGCAGAGACATATCAGTGGTACAGCAAAAGAAATAAAATCTTTCACTTACTTCCATCACCAACAATAATTTCTTACTAGAGGAAGAAGTTCTTTTGCTCTTTCTTCACCTGGCTGATAGAGTAATTGAAAATACACTTCAGTTCCTACAAAAGCATATATAATAAGAAATAATATAATCGAACAAAATAAAGTAATACTTAACTAAAGCACCATCTAATGCAAAGTAAAGACAGTTATAAAGTGTCTAAGTCACTGAAATAGATTTAAAAAGGAGAGGTAGTGTGAATTACTGTGAGAAACCAAGTTATGGAAATAAACCAACATGACTAGATAATGAATTAAGTTATATATACACTATGAAAGTTTGAAAAATAAAAAGACATGCAATTTTCATAGAACCGGAGGGTATCATGCCAAGACAAGGAAGTTAGAGAAGTGGGAGTAATGGCATTTCTAATACCAGATAGGGCACTTGTTTTACACACAGCCAATCAACTTGGATAGCCGATAGGCCAGGGTCTCAAACTCACGGCCTGCAGGCTGCAAACGGCCCTCTGTACAACATTTTGTGGCCCTGCCCTAGAGGTATCTTTTTTGTTTTGTTATTTTTTTAGTTGTTTGGGTCGCACCCCCCAATGTTCAAGGCTTACTACTGGCTTTGCACTCAAGGATCACCCTGACTTTGCCTCCTGCGGCCCTCAGGTAAACGGGGGTTGGGTGGGGAGGAGGGAGATCTGGGACACTGGTGATGGGAATGTTGCACTGGTGACGGGTGGTGTTCTTTACATGACTGAAACCCAAACACAATCATGTATGTAATCAAGGTGTTTAAATAAAATTTAAAAAAATCATACAATTTTTTGTTACATGGAAGAGCCTGGAAAGTATTAAATTGACTGAAGTTAGTCAGAGGGAGATAGACCAACAGAGTAGTATCTCATATGTGGGATGTAAAGGAATAAAAAAAAAATTGAGTTTGAGACGGCCCTTTGTGCCTTGCCAGGAGTGATACTGGAGCAGAGAGCCAGGAGAAAGCCTTAGAACTGCCAGGTGTAGACTAAACTCGAATTGGAAAAAAAATGAGTTTAAAAGTACTAATTAATTGTGAATATAAAAAAATAAAACAAGGGAAAAGGTGCAACAAACCCAGAGTTATAAATACTAAGGCCAATAAGTCTGCAAATGGGAAAGTAAGAGAAAGTGGAGACCATGGGACAAAAGTGTTCTGAGGTATAATATTCAAAATATTCACTGGAAGAAAGATATATAATGTAAGAAAATAAAAAACTAGATTATGACTATAAAATACTGCATATAACCAAGGAAAGTAGAGAGAAAGAAAAACAATGGGAATAGTGAGCTTCTTCAAAGCAATACTTTTAGAAAAATGTCCAAACTGAGGAAGGAATATAAAACACAGTACTTCAAAGATAACAGAACACGTGAATATTTAAATACAAAGAGACTAGCTACTATTTGTAGTAGTGAAAATATTAAGAATTCAAGAATAAGAAAAATGTGATGGGGGCTGCCTAGGATACAAAAGACACTCACAGAATGGGAGAAACTATTCACCCAAGATCCATCAGATAAGGGACTAATATCTAAGATATACAAGACAAAAAAAACACAGCTAAACCCATCAATAAATGGGGAGAAGAGGGGCCAGAGCAGTAGTGCAGTGATAGGGTGTTTGCCTTTCGTAACTGGCTTAAGATGGACTGCAGTTTGATCCCAGGTATCTCATATGGTCCCTTAAGCCAGGAGCGATTTCTGAACGCATAGCCAGGAATAACCCCTGAGCGTCACCAGGTGTGGCCCAAAACCAAAAAAAAAGGGGGGGGGAATGAACACTTTCTCAAAGAACAAATACAAATGGCCAAAGGCACGTGAAAAAATGCTCCACATCACTGATCCTTAGGGAGATCAATTAATCATAAGGTAGATGCAAATCAAAACAATGAGGTACCATCTCACACCGAGGGACTGGCATACATCACAAAGATGTGGGGAGAAGGGAACTCTCATTCACAGCTGGTGGGAATGTTGTCTAGTGCACCTTTTCTGAAAAACAATATGGAGATTCCTCACAAAACTGGAAATTGAACTTCTATATTATCCAGCTATAAGGTATCTATCTACCCTGGGAACACAAAAACACAATGTAAAAAATACCTTCCTCACACCTATATTCATTGCAGCACTGTTTACAATAGCCAGAATCTGGAAACAACAAAGATTCCCTTCAACAGATGAATGGCTAAAGAAACTGTGGTACTGTGGTACTGGGGCCAGAGCATTAGAGGTAAAGCATCTGCCTTGCTGGTGCTAGCATAGGACTGACCGTGGTTTGAGGTTCGATCCCCCGGCGTTTCATATGGTCTCCCCAAGCCAGGAGCAATTTCTGGGCATATAGCCAGGAGTAATCCCTGGGCATCAACAGGTGTGGTCCAAAAACAAAAACAAAAACAAACTAAAAAGAAACTGTGGTACATATACACAAAGGAATATTATGCAGCCATTAGGAGAGATGAAGTCATAAAATTTTCCTATAAATGGATGCACATGGAAACAATTGTGCTGAGTGAAATATGTCAGAGCAAGAGAGAAACAGAAAAGTCTCTCTCATCATTGCGTTTTAAGAAAAATAAAAGGTATTATTATAATAATGCCCAGAGATGAGGGCCAGAAGGACAGGCTCACAATATGAAGTTTACCACAAAGAGTGGTGAGTGCAGTTAGAGTAATAACTATGCTAACAACTACCATGACAATATTAATGAGTGAAAGAAGTAGAATGCCTGTCTCAAATGCAGGCAGGGGGATAGGAGAGGAGTGAGATGGGGGTCATTGGTGGTGAGAATGTTACACTGGTTCTTTTTATGACAAACCTAATTACAATCATGTTTGTAATCAAGGTGTTTAAATAAATATATTATTAAAAAAGACATTCCCAAACTAATTTGCTGACCTAAAAACTATTATTGTTCAGTATTCCTCCTCATATAAATAAACAAATCTGTACTTTTTTCCTACAGCTATATTCTACTTATATTATAAATCTCAAACTCCATTAAATGATTGTCCATGGTCTAGATCCTACTTTTCTTTCCAACCTCTTTCCAGATGCTATCTTCTCAGACCAATTGTTTCATTCTCACTGCTTTACATATGAAATCATCTCTACCTAAAATATTATATCCTTATGTCACCTACAAATGTCCAATAATTATCTTATCTTTAAAATAGATAATGCCTCAGCAAACGTTCCCCAGATATACAATCACCAAATTTTCATAAAGGGGCAAGAAATCCTAAATGGAGCAAGGAAAGCCTCTTCAACGAGTGGTATTGGCACAAATGGTTAGCCACTTGCAAAAAAGCAAACTCAGACCCCAGCTAACACCATGTATAAGGTAAATCCAAATGAATTAAAGACTTTATATCAGATCTGAAACCATAAGGTTTATAGAACAACACGTAGGTAAAAACACTCCAGGGCATTGAGACTAAAGGAGGAAACAGCACTCTCCAAACAAGTGGAAGCAGAGATAAACAGATGGAAATATATTAAGCTGAAAAGCTTCTGCACCTCAAAGGAGATAGTGCCCAGAGTACAAAAACCACCCACTGAATGAAAGAAACTATTCACTCAAAACCCATCAGATAAGGGGCTAATATCCAAAATATACAAGGCACTGATGGAACTTTACAAGTAAAATCATCTAATCTCATCAAAAAATGGGGAGAAGAAATGAACAGACACTTTGCCAAAGAAGAAATACAAATGGCCAAAAGGCACATAAAAAATGCTCCACATCACTAATTATAAGGAAAATGCAAATCAAAACAACTATGGGGTACCATCTCACGCCACAGAAATTGGTGCACATCACAAAGAATGAGCCCTGCCAGGAGTGGTTCCTGAGTGCAGAGCCATTGAGCACCACTGGGTGTGGCCCAAATAAAAATAACGCCACAAAAAATCTTTTAAGTGGGAAATCCTTTTAACTATTATAGCAACATCTTTTACATAAAAGTTCTGTCATAATTTAAAATAATTTATTTAAATTATGAAATGAACAAGGGTTTTGCCTTTTAATAGGTGATTCAAAAATAGATGAGAGAGTGGAGAAGTAATTTCAGGACACAATAGGGGTTTGGGAGTGGAAGTGGTGGTTTGTTTTCTAGGCCACACCAGGTGGTTTCAGAGGTTATTTCTGACTCTGTATTCATGAACCATTCCTGGCAGTGCTTCGGGAGACCATATGAGATAATTGAGTTAGAACTCAGGTCAACAGCATACATGCCAAGACTCTACCCACTGTACAGCTTCTCTGGCACCATGTTTTTAATACCATTTCGAATGCCAGAATAGCACCTGCCAGTGGGCCTATGATTTTCTGCATCTCCTGCAGCCTGGGTCAGTTCTGTGTTAGACTATTGGGACTGACCATACTTTGAAAAGTCTCAGTAAGGATGTGCCTTACTTAGGCTGTCTCTCAACATTTCAAAACTTATTGATTTGTCTCTTTGACTATCTGCATTAAATACTTTTTAGGTCAAGCAATCATCAATATCTAGGTAATATCTTCTTTGTAACTTGTTTCCATTTATATTTCTGAGATTGCTATATAAAGAGTTACTTTTCTGCGTAAATTCTTAATATTGGAGATGAATGGGAAATGAAGCAAGTTGCTCACCTCAAATCATTCAAAAACAAATCCAAATAACCTTGAGCCCAAATAACTTACTTAGAATGATAACAGAGGGGTAATTTATATTCTGATTTTAGTCTAATCTCAGAAAAATGAGAAAATAAAATAAAGAATATGCTTTGCATTTGAAAATTCTTTTCTATGAACACACCCATAAACTGATAGAATCGACATTATATTTTCAAGTTCTTTTCGGTGACGACCTAGAAATAAGCAAGCAAACACTTCAGAAAAACATTACAATATTTACCAAAAATACCCTCAATGTAGAAAGAAAATAAAAGAATGAAAATACTTTAGATTCCTTAAAGCACTTTGAAAAGTTGAATTAGTGAACTATTTTAAGTGAGGACAAATACATTTTGGGATACACATGACAAGTTGAGATATTTAACCTTAAATATATGATGCATCTTTGGTCATCAGAAATTAAATTCAGATCTTAAAAGTATACAAAAATGTTTTAATTAAGTAGAGAAACCACATTTACCCCAAACTAAACATTTACTACATGAAAATGTGTAGAATTTTCTCTAGGGAAATAAGTCTGATCACCACTATCATAACACACAGGCCTACTACAGAGTTTGGAGACAATAATAGCCCCAACATTCTGTACCTCAGATGTTAAGCAATGACATGACGTATGGATAACATATGCCCCATATTAGTTTCATTCTCTTAATCAAATGAAATCATCCTCCTCTAAATCCAAAACCTAATCATTGTAGAAATGTTGTTGCCAATCTAAGGAACTTTAAGGTCTACATTTCTCCAGGTGTTTTGATTTTTCCAACATATGGCCCTCAAAGATTTCTTCCTATTTCAGTTACTGTTGCCACTTTAAGTGTTTCCTGAAGGTCTTTGACATAGTTTCCTAAGAACTTTATGGCATAAAAGTTAGGGTTCCAGACCATTACAGTTATACTAGTCATCGACTTGAACAAAACGTAATGAAATAGAGAATTGTCAACTATTTTATTCATAAAAATAAGTTTTATTTATAAAGGGTCCATATGATCATGCAAATGCATACAGATACAGTTACATAAAGCTAACATATATGTATAGATGCATATATAGATATATTAACATTAAGCATTATAAAAATTACTTGGGTTAAACATCACACTGTCTATCCACTGGTCATTTCATCAGTTTACACTGCTATGCTTATACTCCAGCAACATAATATTTAATTACTAAACATTTATAAACAGTTTATTTTAAAAAGTGAAAATAACATTTTTGTATTTCCTCTAAATATCTGAAGCTTATTAGAAGACAGTATTAAACAAGCCTCAGTTTAGTTTCAAATATATTGTTTTTCTAAATTTGACTGTATAGGTGTACATATAATTATAAACTGATTAGTTTGTAATTATTCTTGAATATGTATATGAATATGAATATGTATATGTGCACACATAATTATAACTAAATAGTTTGTCATTATTCTTGAATTGCTCATATTATGATATAAGTGATTTATCTTGTCAACCATACATATGCACCTCTCTCACTATTGACAAAGTTTAATAACGAATTTAACAGGACATATTGAAATATTTTGAAGGATAACTGAAAATTTATTAGAAAGAATCTTACCTTTTAAAAATTTCTAATAGCGAAGAGAGTGATAGCACAGCGGGTAGGGTATTGGGCAGATCCGATTCCATCCCCAGCATCCATTTGGTACTCAGAGCCTGCCAGGAGTAATTTCTGAGCACAGAGCCAGGAATAACTTCTAAAAGCAGCCAAGTGTGGCTTATAAAAGAAAAAAAAGTCTAAAAAATATTTTGAGATTCTTTTCAATTTTATTAGTCTTTTCAGAATCAGGTTTGTTCATCAATAAATAGGCAAGTATATAGAAAACAAAGTTTGAAACATGAGGTCACATTCATTGTACAAGGTACATTACGTACATTGTCGGGGTTGTTTCTAGACCCATTTTCCCGATTCCTCTGGGACTGGGGCATGAGACTTCTACTACAATATAGAAAGCCCAATTTTTTCCCTGGCATTGCTTAGTTCTCAGGGCACTGCCAGAATCAATCACTGATCACTACTAGTTATCACTACCTAAACAAAATAATCAAATAGTGTGGAAAGACTTGACTTAAGCTAAAATAGATATGGTAAACATTAATCAAGCTTCAGTTGTCTAGAGAAAGGACATTCACAGAAAGTAAATGAATATAAGAGTATCCTAAAGTAAGAACAAACTTCATGTATGTGAGATTAAAAATATATTAAAAAATTAGAAAGAATGGTGAGTTTTTGTAAGGAGTTTCACTATATAATGTGTGCAAGATAAGAGAATATAGTGACTTATTTTAAATAACAACACAATCTGTTTTGAAATTTTGTATGTTTTTGATTTTCTTTTTTAGAAAGATAATTGGGGGAAAGAAAACAGAGAGAAAACCACAGAGATAAGTAATTCAAGAAAAAATTTAGGGACCAGAGTGGTAGCACAGCTATACAGGAAAGATACGATTCTATCCCTGGCATCCTGTATGGTCCCCCAAACCAGGATAGATTTCTGAGCACAGAACCAAAGGTAATCCCTGAGCACCATAAGTTGTGTCCCCCCAAATAAAACAAAAACGAAGAAAAAAGAAAACATTCATTTTAACTTGGATAGAACATCTTAATCACTTCTACGGAGTACTGTTAAAAGCTCAATCATTTGTGACTCTCACTATTTTATTTTCATATTTTCTGTGCCAATCCATACTGAGTTCAGACCCTTGAGCACAGTTCTTACTAAGTCTTCCAATAAAAATACTGAAACAATTGTATAAGAAAAGCATTACTTGCTCAACAAATAAGACAAAGCAAAATAATTTAAATTGTCCAATTATCATGCAAATAATAAAAGATAAAGCTAGGATGTAAACACCTACCTACATTTCTTCATTTTATGTTCTTTTGTTGTTGTTGTTGTTGTTTTTGTTTTTGTTTTTGTTTTGGGGCCACACCCGGTGACACACAAAGGTTACTCCTAGCTATGCGCTCAGAAATCGCACCTGGCTTGGGGGACCATATGGGATGTCAGTGGATCGAACCACAGTCCCTCCTAGGTTAGTGAATGCAAGATGCTACATCTTGCGCCACCACTCAGCCCCCTCATTTTATATTCTTTTTTTTTTTTTAATTACAGACATCAACTTTTATTTCATCACATTATTGGTTTTCAATACTATAGTATTGCACTTTATAGAAATTCACTTTCTTTTTTTTTTTTTTTAATTTTTTTTTTATTTAAACACCTTGATTACATACATGATTGTGTTTGGGTTTCAGTCATAAAAGGAACACCACCCATCACCAGTGCAACATTCCCATCACCCAAGTCCCAAATCTCCCTCCTCCCCTCCCAACCCCCGCCTGTACCCTAAACAGGCTCTACATTTCCCTCATACATTCTCAATATTAGGACAGTTCAAAATGTAGTTATTTCTCTAACTAAACTCATCACTCTTTGTGGTGAGCTTCCTGAGGTGAGCTGGAACTTCCAGCTCTTTTCTCTTTTGTGTCTGAAAATTATTATTACAAGGGTGTCTTTCATTTTTCTTAAAACCCATAGATGAGTGAGACCATTCTGCGTTTTTCTCTCTCTCTCTGACTTATTTCACTCAGCATAATAGATTCCATGTACATCCATGTATAGGAAAATTTCATGACTTCATCTCTCCTGACAGCTGCATAATATTCCATTGTGTATATGTACCACAGTTTCTTTAGCCATTCGTCTGTTGAAGGGCATCTTGGTTGTTTCCAGAGTCTTGCTATGGTAAATAGTGCTGCAATGAATATAGGTGTAAGGAAGGGGTTTTTGTATTGTATTTTTGTGTTCCTAGGGTATATTCCTAGGAGTGGTATAGCTGGATCGTATGGGAGCTCGATTTCCAGTTTTTGGAGGAATCTCCATATCGCTTTCCATAAAGGTTGAACTAGACAGCATTCCCACCAGCAGTGGATAAGAGTTCCTTTCTCTCCACATCCCCGCCAACACTGTTTATTCTCATTCTTTGTGATGTGTGCCATTCTCTGGGGTGTAAGGTGGTATCTCATCGTTGTTTTGATTTGCATCTCCCTGATGATTAGTGATGTGGAACATTTTTTCATGTGTCTTTTGGCCATGCGTATTTCTTCTTTGTCAAAGTGTCTGTTCATTTCTTCTCCCCATTTTTTGATGGGGTTAGATGTTTTTTTCTTGTAAAGTTCTGTCAGTGCCTTGTATATTTTGGAGATTAGCCCCTTATCTGATGGGTATTGGGTGAATAGTTTCTCCCACTCAGTGGGTGGCTCTTGTATCCTGGGCACTATTTCCTTTGAGGTGCAGAAGCTTCTCAGCTTAATATATTCCCATCTGTTAATCTCTGCTTTCACTTGCTTGGAGAGTGCAGTTTCCTCCTTGAAGATGCCTGTAATATCCTGTAGTGTTTTGCCTATGTGCTGTTCTATATATCTTATGGTTTTGGGGCTGATATCGAGGTCTTTAATCCATTTGGATTTTACCTTCGTACATGATGTTAGCTGGGGGTCTAAGTTCAATTTTTTGCAAGTGGCTATCCAATTGTGCCAACACCACTTGTTGAAGAGGCTTTCCCTGCTCCATTTAGGATTTCCTGCTCCTTTATCAAAAATTAGATGGTTGTATCTCTGGGGAACATTTTCTGAGTATTCAAGCCTATTCCACTGATCTGAGGACCTATCCTTATTCCAATACCATGCTGTTTTGATAACTGTTGCTTTGTAGTACAGTTTAAAGTTGGGAAAAGTAATTCCTCCCATATTCTTTTTCCCAATGATTGCTTTAGCTATTCGAGGGTGTTTATTGTTCCAAATGAATTTCAAAAGTGTCTGATCCACTTCTTTGAAGAATGTCATGGGTATCTTTAGAGGGATGGCATTAAATCTGTATAATGCCTTGGGGAGTATTGACATTTTGATGATGTTAATCCTGCCAATCCATGAGCAGGGTATGTGTTTCCATTTCCGTGTGTCCTCTCTTATTTCTTGTAGCAGAGTTTTATAGTTTTCTTTGTATAGGTCCTTCACATATTTAGTCAAGTTGATTCCAAGATATTTGAGTTTGTGTGGTACTATTGTGAATGAGGTTGTTTTCTTAATGTCCATTTCATCCTTATTACTATTGGTATATAGAAAGGCCATTGATTTTTGTGTGTTAATTTTGTAGCCTGCCACCTTGCTATATGAGTCTATTGTTTCTAGAAGCTTTTTGATAGAGTCTTTAGGGTTTTCTAAGTAGAGTATCATGTCATCTGCAAACAGTGAGAGCTTGACTTCTTCCTTTCCTATCTGGATTCCCTTGATATCCTTTTCTTGCCTAATCGCTATAGCAAGTACTTCCAGTGCTATGTTGAAAAGGAGTGGTGAGAGAGGACAGCCTTGTCTTGTGCCAGAATTTAGAGGAAAGGCTTTCAGTTTTTCTCCATTGAGGATAATATTTGCCACTGGCTTATGGTAGATGGCCTTCACTATATTGAGGAAGGTTCCCTCCATTCCCATCTTGCTGAGAGTTTTGATCAAGAATGGGTGTTGGACCTTATCAAATGCTTTCTCTGCATCTATTGATATGATCATGTGGTTTTTATTTTTCTTGTTATTGATGTTGTGTATTATGTTGATAGATTTACGGATGTTAAACCAGCCTTGCATTCCTGGGATGAAACCTACTTGATCGTAGTGGATGATCTTCTTAATGAGGCATTGAATCCTATTTGCCAGGATTTTGTTGAGGATCTTTGCATCTGCATTCATCAGTGATATTGGTCTGTAATTTTCTTTTTTGGTAGCGTCTCTGTCTGGTTTAGGTATCAAGGTGATGTTGGCTTCATAAAAGCTATTTGGAAGTGTTTCTGTTTGTTCAATTTCATGAAAGAGTCTTGCCAAGATTGGCAGTAGTTCCTCTTGGAAAGTTTGATAGAATTCATTAGTGAATCCATCTGGACCTGGGCTTTTGTTTTTCGGCAGACATTTGATTACTGTTTTAATTTCATCAATGGTGATGGGGGTGTTTAGATATGCTACATCCTCTTCCTTCAACCGTGGAAGATTATAAGAGTCCAAGAATTTATCCATTTCTTCCAGGTTCTCATTTTTAGTGGCGTAGAGTTTTTCAAAGTAGTTTCTGATTACCCTTTGAATCTCTGTCATATCAGTAGTGATCTCTCCTTTTTCATTCCTGATAGGAGTTATCAAGTTTCTCTCTCTCTCTTTCTTTGTTAGGTTTGCCAGTGGTCTATCAATCTTGTTTATTTTTTCAAAGAACCAACTTCTGCTTTCTTTGATCTTTTGGATTGTTTTTTGAGTTTCCACTTCGTTGATTTCTGCTCTCAGCTTTGTTATTTCCTTCTGTCTTCCTATTCTTGGGTCCTTTTGTTGAGCATTTTCTAGTTCTATTAGCTGTGTCATTAAGCTACTCAGGTAAGCTCCTTCTTCCTTCCTGATGTGTGCTTGCAAAGCTATAAATTTTCCTCTCAGTACTGCTTTTGCTGTGTCCCATAAGTTCTGAGAGTTTGTGTCTTTATTGTCATTTGTTTCCAGGAACCTTTTGATTTCCTCCTTGATTTCATCTCGGACCCACTGGTTATTGAGCATGAGGCTGTTTAACTTCCAGGTGTTAAAGTGTTTCTTCTGAGTCCCTTTGGAGTTCACAAATAATTTCAGAGCCTTGTGGTCAGCGAAGGTAGTCTGCAAAATTTCTATCCTCTTGATCTTATGGAGGTATGTTTTATGTGCCAGCATGTAGTCTATCCTGGAGAATGTCCCATGTACATTGGAGAAGAATGTGTATCCAGGTTTCTGGGGATGGAGTGTCCTATATATATCCACTAGGCCTCTTTCTTCCATTTCTCTCCTCAGGTCTAGTATATTCTTGTTGGGTTTCAGTCTGGTTGACCTGTCCAGTGTTGACAAAGCTGTGTTAAGGTCCCCCACAATTATTTGTGTTGTTGTTGATATTATTTTTCAGATTTGTCAACAGTTGTATTAAATATTTTGCTGGCCCCTCATTCGGTGCATATATGTTTAGGAGAGTGAATTCTTCCTGCTCTACGTACCCCTTGATTAATATAAAATGTCCGTCTTTGTCCCTTACAACCTTCCTGAGTATAAAGTTTGCATTATCTGATATTAGTATGGCCACTCCAGCTTTTTTATGGTGTTGTTTGCTTGGATAACTTTTCTCCAGCCTTTTATTTTGAGTCTATGTTTGTTCTGACTATTCAGGTGCGTTTCTTGTAGGCAGCAGAAGGTTGGATTGAGTTTTTTGATCCATTTAGCCACTCTGTGTCTCTTAACTGGTGCATTTAGTCCATTGACGTTGAGAGAAAGAATTGTCCTGGGATTTAACGCCATCTTTATTTCAAAATTTGGTGTGTCTTTTGGGTAGTCTTGTCTTAGATTAGGTCTTTCAGTTTTTCTCTTAAGACTGGTTTTGTGTCTGTGAAGTTTCTGAGCTGTTTTTTGTCTGTGAAACCATGTATTCTTCCATCAAACCGGAAAGTGAGTTTTGCTGGGTATAGTATTCTGGGTGAAGCATTCATTTCATTCAGTCTTGTCACAATATCCCACCACTGCTTTCTGGCATTGAGTGTTTCTGGTGACAGGTCTGCTGTAAATCTCAGGGAAGCTTGCTTGAACATGATTTCCCCTTTTGATCTTGCTGTTTTCAGAATTCTGTCTCTATCTGTGGGATTTGTCACTGTGACTAGGATGTGTCTTGGGGTGGTTTTTCTGGGGTCTCTTTTGGTTGGTACTCTTCGGGCATGCAGGATTTGATCACATATATTCTTTAGCTCTGGAAGTTTCTCTTTAATGATGTTCTTGACCATTGATTTTTCCTGGAAATTTTCTTCCTGGGTCTCTGGGACTCCAATGATTCTTAAGTTGTTTCTGTTGATCTTATCATAGACTTCTATTTTCGTCTGTTCCCATTCTTTGACTAATTTTTTCATTGTCTGCTCATTTGCTTTAAGTTTTTTGTCCAATCTCTCCTGCTGTATGGAATTGTTATGTATCTCATCTTCCACAGCACCAAGTCTATTCTCAGCTTCTGATACCCTGTCCCAGAGCTTATCCATTTTGTCATTCACTTCGTTTACTGACTTTTTCAGTCCTGTTATTTGACATGTTATTTCAGTTTGGAGTTTTGTCATTTCTGCCTTCATATTTTCTTGGTTCTTATTAGTGTTCTGTTCAACTCGATCCATGGTTTCTTGGAGTCTGTTGAGCACCTTCCATATTGCTAGTCTAAAGTCCTTATCTGAGAGGTTGATTAGTTGTTCAGTCATTATCTGGTCCTCAGAATTGTCATCTTCATTCTCTATGTCTGATGCTGGCCTGCGTTGTTTCCCCATTGTCACACTTGTATTGTGGGTTTTTCTACGTGTTGTAGTGGTATTCATTGTCTATATGATGTAGGCAGCACACTCCTCTGGCTCCTCCCTTTCTGGATGGGCTGACTTGCCTCTATGGGAGGGGAGTCCTCCGTGGATGAAGCCTCACACTGGGTCAAATCTTAGGCCCGAGCATGCAACAGAGAAGACAGTCCAGAGAGAAATGTTTGCTTCTGTGATATAGCGCCGTTCTTAGTGTGATTTTTCCTTCTTGTTGCAATGGAGTTCTTTCCTTAGAAAGAGTGCACGGCCGCGTAGCGAAGCGGAGCGGCCGTGCTCCTCTGAGCCTCTTTTTGCCCCACTCGCAAGAGTTTCACGCAAGAGGACAGTAGACAGACATAGACAGGTCACACTCACAGTCTTTCACAGCTGAGCCCCACTGGGCCGGTGTACTTTTGCGGATTTTCCCCGCCTGGTGTCACACACAGGGAGCCAGCTTTTGCAAAGGTTAGCCGGTTTTTATGCTCTGAAGTCCCTCCCTGAAAATGGCGTCTGGGCGAGCGAGGTTTCTGGAGGCTCTTTTTGCCCCACTCGCAAGAGTTTCACGCAAGAGGACAGTAGACAGACATAGACAGGTCACACTCACAGTCTTTCACAGCTGAGCCCCACTGGGCCGGTGTACTTTTGCGGATTTTCCCCGCCTGGTGTCACACACAGGGAGCCAGCTTTTGCAAAGGTTAGCCGGTTTTTATGCTCTGAAGTCCCTCCCTGAAAATGGCGTCTGGGCGAGCGAGGTTTCTGGAGGCTCTTTTTGCCCCACTCGCAAGAGTTTCACGCAAGAGGACAGTAGACAGACATAGACAGGTCACACTCACAGTCTTTCACAGCTGAGCCCCACCGGGCCGGTGTACTTTTGCGGATTTTCCCCGCCTGGTGTCACACACAGGGAGCCAGCTTTTGCAAAGGTTAGCCGGTTTTTTGCTCATTTTATATTCTTAAGCACCAAATTCTTTGTGTTCTTTTAAGAAAATTGAACATTGGTGAGAGTACCTTTGTATTATTAAGGAATATTTTAAATTTATATTTTAAATGCCATTTGGGTTTCGATAAAATGACAAATAATTACATTTTGTAGAAAATTAGTTCATCAGTCAATCATATATGAATAAATCTGCACTTTATTTTTTATAGTAATAATTTTTATTTTGACCAAAGTGGATTACATATCTTTCACAGTAATATTTTAGGTACATATTGACATTGAATCAGGGGAATTACCACCACCAAATTTGTCCTCCCTCCACCCCCATTCCCAGCATGCATCCCATATTCCCCTCCATTACACCCCACATTGCTAGTATAAGTGGTTCCCTCTGTGTCTAGCTTGTTGTAGATTCGGTATCAATTCTGTTGTCTTTGATTTTGGGTTTGATGTTTAAGTCCGATCATTTTTATTACTACTTAGTGATCATACAACTGTTTGGTCTTCAAAATCCCTAGAAGTTTCTATTTTCTTATATCTTGAGTAAAATAGTGATTTATTTCAGTACTTGATACTTACAATAACACATCTTTGATCATTATTTTCTCCCAATATCATATTTTACCCCTATTGCTTTCATGCTACCCATAATATAATCTTTATCATTTCTCTCTGGTCCCAACTCCATGATATTACCTGTTAGTTGTCCAAGCTTTTAAATTACTACAGATTATTGAAGTTGTCTACTGTTAGAGAGCACTAAATAGAACTGGCCACTGACAATATCTCATCCACAATTCTGAAGACAGTACAAGAGGGGTTGAGGGAGGACAACACTGGATGGGAATGGCCCTAATTCACTGTTATATGTACATTAAATATAACTGTGAAAAATTTGTAAATCACATTGGTCACAATAAAAATTCTTTTTAAAAATATTCTAGAAATTGATATGTATAATTTAATGGAGATTACTTATTGCCATATGCATTTTTGTATTATTATAATTAAAAAAGAATCAATCAATATCTTCTAACCACCCATTTTCTCCAGATTGACATCCAATTCATAGACTTCATCTTGCTCTTCCTAGCCAATAGATCTCTATACTTTACAAGTGAAGAGTTTATGATTTTTAAAAATATTTTATTTTATTTTATTGAAATCTTCGTGATTTAAAAAGTCGTTCATAGTTGGGTTTCAGACATACAATGAATCATGGCTAATTCCACCACCACCCTCCATCAATGTATCTCAAGTATAGTCCATATCACATCCCCTGACCTCCTAGCCTGCCAGTATAACAGGCACATTTTAAGTTTAGATTGTTAAAGTTTGAGTCTTTTGATTCCATTGTTGTTGCATTTGGCTTAGATATTTAGTTCTGTTCTTTTTAGCTCCACCAAAGCACCAAAAAACCATTTGGCCCCTGGCCTCCATCTTTTCTTATTTGTTTTTCTCCTCCTCCACGCAGTTTCTTTCCTTCTCCTCACAATATCCTGGGACCAAGGGTGTTCAAGACAATTCCCATTTAGACCATTGCATTTCTTAATGAAGTTATTTTAAATGCCACATATAAGTGATATAATTCTGTATTTATCCTTCTTCCTCTGGCTTACTTCATTTAACATAATATCTTCCAATTCTATCAATGTTGCAGCAAATTGCATGATTTTTAAAATATCTTATTCCCAGTGTCTCCAGGCCTGGCTGGTATTTAATAGTATCTACTTAGTGGTTTAATAAATAAATAAATAAAAATAGTATTGGCCTTCTAATATTAACAGTAACTAGTAAGATATACCAAAATTGATAAATTACTCTGTGATCACTAGAGATAACCACTGAAAAATAGCATGAAATTAGAGTGGTGGTTTAAAATAGAGCATAATTGATCAATAAAGTTAAGCTATATTCATTTAGAGAATTGTTAATTTTTATAATAAATTGTTAATAAATTGTTAATTTTTATAACAAATATTTTCATTGTTATTCAAATAATTGTAGGTTACAAATGATCGCAATATTTAGACCCTGAATGCTATTTCTAGTTTACTACACATAAGATTTAAGAAAAACTCAAACTTGCATGATCTGTTTCTTCTTTTTGTTGCTGTTCTGCTTTGTTTTCAATTATATTCCTATCTACACCACAAAACTGTTGTAATAATTAAGAGATAATAATTAAAAATGCTTGGAAACTACACAAAGAAATGTCAAAATTTTAAAAAATATACAAATAGTGAAAATTCAATTGTATTTATGGAATATCTATTTGCATTTAAGTTATAATAAATGCATATATTTGTAGCTTCTATGTAATATTTGAAAAATAATTTCCATACAGCTTAAAAAGATGAAAGCCATCATCTTCTACAATAGCATCCTCATCTAAGAAAGATTAAGTTCTAGCCCAACTAGTTTGGCACCTGTGGTAATTTTTGTATTTGATGATGACAGTCTTTGTAAGCATCAAAGTTTTACTAGAGCCAAGGAGAAGGAAAAAAAATTAGATATTGGTTTACCTGATATTGAAGCACGTATAAATAAGATAAACTCAAAATCCTTAAGAAAAAAGGCTGATGTTTTGTTCTCAGAAGCATTCATGACAAGTTTCTCTTTCCTCAATGCTGAAATGGGTGGAGGGATTATGGAGAAAAAATAAGAAAGATTAAAGACTTTTATTTCTATATTGTTAAATTATAGCAGCTTGAGCATATCATTTGTTTGTCATCTAATTGAGAAGCGCATTCAATAGAAGAGATAGCCAAATTTACCTTGACATCTGATTTGTCATGGAAGATAAAAATCTAATGTTGTTTGGATCCGTTTTGAGAACATAACTAAAAAGGATTTATGTCATATCTTTTTGATCCTTCCTTGCTTACACAATTATTCTCTACTATAATTATATAATTTGGTGAGTAATGATGATGACATATAAAAGTTCTTCCCTCACAAACCAGATTATTTCGTTTTTTTCCAAAAGAATTCCTTTGATGTTGCATCGTGTTGAGGGTGACTAGTAAAGGTTAAACACATTAAAAAAATTCTTAACATTTTTTTAAACTGAAAGAGATAATTTGATGCAAAATTTTTGATCAAATCACTAAACATAGCCATTAAGCAATGGCTTATTTTTAAAAATATAAATATGTATATATATATATACAAACTAATCACCTATGCATAGCATAGTAGAGCATTGTACATATTTAATGTAGTCCCTCTAAGGAGTTCCATCATATTTTTTAAGTAGATCAAGCACTCCTGAAATTCATTTGGAACAGTAAATGTCTATGAATGGCTAAAGCAATCTTTAGAAAAAAAGAATATTAGAGGAATCACTTTCCCAAACTTTAAATTATACTATAAAGCAATTATAATTTTAAAAAAGCATGGTATTAAAATAAAGACAGACCCTCAGATCAATGGAATAGACTATAGTTTTCAGAGACTGACCACCAGATGTACAATCAATTAATCTTTGATAATGAAGCCAGAAATACAAAATGGAACAAGGATTGCCTCTTCAACAAGTTGTGTTGGGATAACTCATCAAATACATGCAAAAAAAAAAAAAAGTAAGCTCAGATTTCTCTTCAGCACTATACACAAAAGGTGAAATCAAAAGGGATGAAAAACTGTAATAGCAGACTTTACACCATAAGGTAAATAGAAGAAAACATAGGCAAAACGCTCCATGACAAAAGGCATATTTAAAGAGAAAACACTAACGTCCAAGCAAGTGGAAGCAAAGATAAACAAATGGGATTATATTAAACTGAGAAGCTTCTACACTTCAAAGGAAACAGTAACTAGAATACAAAAAATACCCATGGAATGAGAGAAACTATTCAATCAATACCCATCTCATAACGGGTTAATATTTGTGATATACAAGACACTGCTAGAAATCAGCAAGAAAAAAATAAGCCTATCCAAATATGGAAAGAAGAAATGAACAGATGTTTCTTCAAAGAAGAAATAAAGATTGACAAAAGGCAAATGAAAATATGCTCCACGTCACTAATCATCTGGGAGATATAAATCAAAGCAACAATGAGGTATCATCTCATACCACAGAGCCTGGCACACATCACGAAGAACAAAACAACAAGTACTGGTGTAAATGCAGAAAAAGGGATTCTCATTCGCTGCTGATGTAATGCCATCTAGTCCAGCCTTTCTGGAAAACAATATAGATATTCCTTAAAAAAATCTGGATATTGAACTTCCAGCAATATCACTCTTATGAATGTACCCTCAAAACAGAAAATACAATACAAAAATGTCCTCTGAACACCTATTTTCATTGCAGCACTCTTTCAAATATCCAGAATCTAGAAGCAACCCATATGCTCGAGAATATAAGTGTGGCTAAAGAAGCTGTGGTAAATCTATTACTGTAGATGGAATACTATGTAGTTATTAGGAAAATGAAGTCATAAAGTTTGCTTATACATGGACAGACATGGAGATCATTATGCTGAGTGAAATGTGTCATAGGGAGAGGAATATAGAATAATTTTACTCATCTGTGAGATATAAGAAAAATAAAGACAGTATGCTAATAATATCTAGAAACAACAGAAATAAGGGTTCAGAAGGACCAATCCATGGTAGGAAGCTTGCCACAAAGAGCATTGAGTGCAGTTAGAGTAGAGAAGGGTCTATTCTGACAATAATAGAACTGATCACTCTGGACAAGAACTGGATGCTGAAAGGGGATAAAGTGCATGCATAACACTATCAACAATAGTGCAAACCACAGTGTCAAAAAGGAGAGAGAGAGAAGCAAATTCCTGCCAAGAGACAGGTTGAGAAAGGGGAATGAGAAGGAAATGGGGATATAAGTGGCTAGAAAGTTGCACTAGTGAAGGGTGTGTATATTCTATGACTGAAACCCATAAAGAATTCTGGAACCAGGATGCTTTAATAAAAATATTTTAAAAAAATGAAACTAGAATTCATTTTGAAATAAATTAAATGTAACAAAATATCAAATTCTATGGTACATTAATAAAAATTAATTTAATTAAATTTTTCTAAAAATTAAAAAATAATTAAATTTAAGTTTGCCTGTTTCTGGTCAAAAAACACATGCTGCAACAGTTTTTAAACTTTTAGATTTTATAAAAGAAACTGTATTGTCCCTGTGGTAACTGACTGGTAGATGAAACATCTTCAAGAGCTTAAAAAAACATTGTAAATTTCATTTCTACAGGACGATTTTTTTTACTTAGATACCTTCTAACGTTGTGATTGAGGACTTATTTTTCCAATTATTTGGACCTGAGAAGAAATATTTTTTCTTCTCCATCCCAAATAACAACTTTTCACATCATATTCAGTGATACTTTTGTTTCTCTACTGAGTACTTTCTATAGGAAGCCAGATCTGAAATGTCCTCCTATACCCCAGTCTAGTCAAAGCTCCTTACCAAGCATAACTGTCTGCCTTTGGAATATGTGACTCATAAAATTAATTCAGAGGGTAGTTTTCAGAATAAAGAGTTAATATAAGCAAATACCTCACAGATAAGTCTGTAGATTTGTCTGCCCTCACCCCAACAAAAAAAAAAAAAGGAAAGAAAGAAAACAATAATTCCTCATTTGCATGGATAGAATTTATTATCATTGTATCTTCTCTTGACCCAAATTTTATATTTTAGACATCCTATCTCACCTAGTGGACTTGTGCACAGAGAAAATAGTATTGAACAAATACTTACATTTCACCTTCTCTATAACTATTTTGTAGATAGAAGATAAGTAATTACATGGATGAGTAAATGCATATTCTTGTTTCTGATCCCTGTCATGACAATAATTTGTTCCTAAAAGAAAGTTTATAATCATTGGTGCATTCATTTTAGGACTAATAATGTGGAGTTAAGCTATGTATAGGATCTACTTGATAAAAATACAGGTGTTTTCTGTGGGGCTTCACATGGTGATTAAATACCTAAAAAGCTTTGTATATTTTGAATGGTTATTTGTTTTCACATAGTAATAGCCTTGATTGATACAGAGGTGAGACAGTTGAGATAGAATGACAATTAAATGCAAACAGTTGTTTGTGATAAACTAATATACAAAAAGAAATAACATTATCAAAATCTCAGTTGCCAAGAAAGTAACAAATAGTCCCCAAAACATACCTCTTAAATATGATAAAATTTTGCCACAAAATGAGCCAAATTTAGATGCTCCTGGTGTAACACCTCTGGTTCTGAGAGATTCTAGAAAGGTTTTTGTACTGGGACATGTTCTACTTTCAGGTACACACTGGGAGCTATCTGATCTGAGGACCCTTCCATTGGCATGCAGGTTCACATGACTTCATCTTAGTGGTCTTTTCCTTCTAATTAAACTATATGATAAAGCTGTTGTATTACAATAAAAATATTTTGGTTATATGCTATCAGCTTAATTCATGAGTAAAACCTCTTTATCATAGCAGGAACCAGTATTTTCAAACATTAACATTAGTTTACAGATATAAAATAATAAGCATGTTTTTAACATCCTTACTCCTCTTCCTAAAGAATTAGCTTCTGGCCTATCTCCAAAAATATTATCAAAAATGTCATGGAGCTATGACTATTTGGTATGACTATTTGCCTTACAGAAGATTTTATTTCTATTTCAGTTGCTACTTTAAATTTTTACTGAAAAACTTTTGATATAGTTTTGTCAAGCATTGCCAAATGTGGTCTTTTTCATGGTCACCTATAGGAAACCCCTGCGATGCTGTTCTCAAACTACCTGTCAGATGGAATCCTGGTAGAACAACTGTTTGGGGGGACCTCTGTAAAGACACTGCTAGGGCATTCCATTCTCTTTGAGGTGAATGTCCTTAAAACACTGGTCTAGAGATGGAGAAGGACAACACAAAAAAGGGCAACATCCCTCCATAATCAGAGGTTATTCACAGACTTGACTCTATCCCATCTTCCTTTATCACAGAGAAAGGGTTTGTTTTTTCATATATAAAATAAAACAGATATTAGATGCATATTTTTAGTTCTTTCCTTGAATATTTTAGATGGGGTGCCCTTCAGCATTTGATCAGTTGGCATAGGGTCTATTCTCTAACAGCCCTGCTCAAAACCTCATGGCAAACAAAACAAAACAAAACAAATCATGCTATACCTTCCAAAGCCGACAGAGTGGATTTTTGGATTATCCACTATTTGGAATAATCTTTACTTTGATCTCCTCCATTATTAGCGTGCATAATTAAGAATTCTCTGCATGTAAGCTTACTTCTCTGCAAAAGAACCATAAAAATTTCTGGACCTTAGAACAGTTTCAATGAATGAAATTAATTAAGAAAAAGAATTTGGGGTCCTGGGACAGAAATCATCGCAAAGCTTTTAAATTATAGTGTCATGACTGGATGAGTAAATTCTTTGATCTCCTTCATTATTAACAATTTGATATGATGTTTTAAAGGAAACCATTTCATTTTGAAGGTCTGCTGAGATCACAAACCATAAGCACAAGAGTATGGAAATAAGACACTTCTATCTGCTTCCTCTTACTGATTTCATGCAATGACCTTGCAGTTATTAAATATAGACGGACTTGCACTCTCAGACCTCAGGTAACCTCCTTTTTTAAGTGATCATTTACTCCCCAACATTTCTACTAAAATTTGATGCATGAAGATCACTTAATGGAGGAAACAATTTATCTCTGTCCCTTGGGTGGTCCCCCAAGGCCGTTTTTGCTATTTCAATACAATTACAAAAAGCTTCCAGGCTCTGTGAACTTGGTTATACAAGAAGGTTATGGCAACAAAGGCTGTTTTCTTTGGAAAATTGTTACAAAGTGCTGACCTTCCTAAAATATACAGCATTCTGAAAAGCCTAAAAGACCAGATGCTCAAGACTGTTCGAGGCAGTGCCAAATTCTAGAACCAGAGTCCTGAGTTAAAGTGAAGAATTCATTGAACCAAGGCAAGAAGGAAAGGAACTTTCTTCCAGGAACACTTATGTTATGCCCTGTAACCTAGACTCAAGCAAAATTCCTTTATTTACCCTCAAGTATATTCAGAAGAATCTGACAAAAGATGGCTTTGTGTTCTTATACCTAGAGTAGAGTTGGAGCAAAATCACTGTAATTTTAGAGAATTGCATTTGATGCCTATAAGGACCCAGCTACCTGCTTGCTAATCTAACTAGCATATAACCCCTGTAAGGCAATGGAATAAGATTTAAAAAAAAAAAAAAGCATCGGTTACAGGTTTGAGTTCTATTCATATTAATTTTAGGCCATTCCACTCAGTCACTTATTCCTGATGAAAAAAAGGCACATTTCCTAAACATTCAGACAGATGAGAGGGAAGATATTCCCTTAGGGGAAGAAAGGATGGGAGGTGAGGAGGTCAGTGAGAATCCCTGTTACCAAAAGAAACAATTAGTGTGCTGAAGCACTCAACCCCAATTCCATTTAGGACAAAATGCTCCTGGGATATAGTGGTACTCTTCCTTATATTCATGAAGATTCTCATTTGCATTCACCTTACTGAGTTTAGTTCTGCCATGCAATATGGACACAAATAGCAATAGCCTCTCCTAGAGACTTGCTGTGTTATTAAGCAACTTCCCAGGAAGAGAAGAGTCTGCTAAGAGCTGAGGTGGCAAAGAAGAGAAACAAATGGGCAAAGACACATGAAAATAGCTGCACAACATTAATCATCACAGAGATGCAATCAAAACAACAATGAGATATCACGTCACACCATGAGACTCATACATACTAAACAACAACCTGTATTGGCGTGAATGTGGAGGGAAAGGGATTCTTATTTACTACTGATAGGAATGTAGACCAGTTCAGCCTTTCTGGAAAATCATAAGAACTTTTCTCAAAAATCTAGAAATGGATTTCCCATATGAAATAGCAATACCACTCCTGGGGATATAACCTCATGGCCTAAAAACACAACACAGAAAAGGTATTTACACTCCTATTGTTCACTGCAGAATTGTTCACAATAACCAAAATCTGAAAACAACCCAAGTCCAGAGAGCAGATGAGTAGATAAAGAAACTATGGTACTTCTACAGAATAGAATACAATGCAGGAAAAAATGTTGGGAAAAATAAAGTAATGAAAATTGCTTATACTTGCATGGATAATGGAAAATATTATGCTGAGTAAAATGAGTCAGAGGGCAAGGGATAGACAGAGAATGATCACTCATTTGTGGAATTAAAAAAAAAAAGCTTTCATGGTAATAATACCCAAGGACAAAAGAGATGAGGACCAGGAGGATTATTCCATGGTAGGAAGCGTACCACAAAGAGGGAAGGAGTACAGTTAGGAAAGAAACAATGAGAGTTGGAAAAGATAACTCTGGACAAGAACTAATTGCTTAAAGGAAGCAATGTAAAAATGTAGTAAAATATTGCAAACCACACTGCCTATAAGGAAATGAGAGAGAGAGAGAGAGAGAGAGAGAGAGAGAGAGAGAGAGAGAGAGAGAGAGAAAAGGCCTGCCATAGAGGCAGGCAGAATGGGGAAAACTGGTGACATTGATGAAGGGAAAAGTGCACTGGTGGAGAAGGTATGGTTGTTGGAATGCTGTATGCCTGACACTCGATCATGAACAACTTTTTAACTGTGTTATTCGATTAAAAATGGTGATTCAATAAAAATTATTAATTAAAAATAGTTCTGGGGTGGGAAGTGTGGTGTGACCATGTTTCATAAGCAGTGTTCATAAGTTCTAGGGGCCTTGCCTGCTATTCTCAGTCAATAAGGCTAGTGATTCAGTGGAAGGGTCTGAGGATATGATATGGCTCAGCTCTGCAGTGTCCATTGGTGCTGGAGGCTTTAAAGGCCACATTACATAGTATTTGTTGACCTCCACAACTGCATTTGGTGATGCTCAGGGAACCCTATGGAACAGGAACTCTAACTTTGACCATGTGTATTCCAGGCATATGTGCCAATTTCTGGACTATCCTTTAGCCCAGAAATGTCATTAGTTTTAACACAAAATTCCATTAAAGAAGTTGTTTAATGGAATTTTAAAACATGCTCATAATTATTTAAAAATTGGTTATAGTATAATTCTCACATTAGGATTGCATCCAGTTAATGATTTACAATTTACTGAACTTTCTTTTATGGGGTCAGAGAGAAGGAGAGATAGTACATCTAGAAGTGTGCTTGTTCTGCATGCAGAGAATGGACCAGGATTTGATTCCCAGGATTTCATATGGAACCCTGAGCACTGCAAGCAGTTACCCCTGAGTATAGCCAGCTATTGTCTTCCCCCAAAATTAAAAGTATAATACAGGAATTAAGACAGTGTGATATTTGAATGAAGATGGCTCTACAGATCAAGGAAATTCAATTGAAAATCCAGAAACAGACCCTCCTGTATGTGGTTAGTTGATCTTCAGTAAAGGGGCAAAATATATGAAGTGAAATAAGGAAAGCAACTTCAATAAGTCAGGTTGAGAAAACTGGTCCATGCAAAAAAATTTAAATACAGACTATTTTTTAACGCCATTCAAAAAAGTCAAATCAAAATTGATATAAAAAAACCCTCACTATCATACCTGAATACATAAATTGCATAGAAAACAAACACAGTCAAACGGTCTATATTCTTTTTTTTCTAGATATTAAACTGATAAAAAGCAGATACTACACTTGATCTTAGCCAAAAGGCCAAGAAGCGATTATTCTCTATATTCTTGATGTTACAGTTATCTCTAAGAATTTAGAGGAAAGTAGGATCCCAGATATAGAATTGACACCGTTCTTCACAACAGCTACAGGAAACAAATCCCATCTGGGACATCCTTAATACCGCTGGGCCACCAAGTGCCAGCTCTGATATGATATCCTGACAACAAAGAAAATGGGAACAACTTGACCTAAGAACAGGTTATCCTACCTCCCCAGCTAACGATAAGACAAAATCAGAAGACTTGACACACTTTGGTCGGTCCAAAAGTCAAGATCGCGATTTACAGATGACTGGCTGCTAGAACCATGACTGGACTGAATATATCTTGAGACCAATAAAAAAGCCCTAGTCTAGGGTTTGAACTACGATCTGCACAACAACCATGATCCCCAGTTCCAAAGGTCCGGCAGAGACAATTGCAACGGAATGGGGTTCCTGGAAACACAATGAAAGACACTATCCTAGGTTCTATCCTAGGATCAGTGCAAAGACCAAAACCACCAAGCACAAAGATAGACTAAAATGACACTGAGGGAACAGAACTTCTAGAACCACAAAGAAAGACTTCATCATAAATCCCACTCCTGGACCTGTGCAGATACTGAGATCTCTAGATACAGAGGTCTTATTTCATCACCCAGGACGGAGCAGAAGTTTTCCAAACACCACGAAAGCATCACTGGTAGAGTAAATGAACCTGAACAGAGTCTACAGTTAATCCCGTAACAATATACCCCAAGGGTGGAGAAACCCCATAACGCTTAGGCCAAGTGAAATCCTTTTCAAATGACCCCAATATTTACTGTGCCAGTGCAGGAGGGAAAAAAAAAGGCAAAAAGCACAAAACATTTTTTATCTTTTATATATTATTTTTTTCTTCATTTATTATTATCATTATTTTTATTTTTAGTTACCTATCTACTTTTTGTCGATTTCTTTGTTTCAGTGTGGTTATTGAAGTTGTCCCCATTTATATTTATATTGTTTTTTTTTTCTTCTTTTCTTTTCTTTCTTTAGGTGCTCTGCCATGTTTTTTAACTCAAGACCATGGCTTTTTTTGTGCCTATTGTTAACACTGGAGTGCTCACTGGGTATTTGACACTTCTTTTTTTACTATTGGGGTGTTTCACCTTCTTTTTCTCCTTCATCTCTCAAACCGACGATGAGAGCCTCTAGAAGGATTCCGCCCATTTTCAGCATATTAGACTTTTACCCCAGTTTATTACTTTTCTCTTCTTCAAATAAAATCACATAACTTGAAAAATGTAGTCCTTCCTCCCAGTTAGAGGAGGAAATAAGGGAGGCACCAAGACCAAGACTACTAAGTAGTAAGCTAGGTACAGAGGGGACCACATATTCTCGCAGCCCTGGGGGTGAGGGAGGAGGATATGGGAGGTAGGACGAACACAGAGGTGTAGGGAGGACAAATCGGTGATGGGAACCCCCCTGATTTTATGTAAATATGTACCTATAATATTATTGTCAACAATATGTAAACCACTACGATCAAAATAAAAATTATATTAAAAAATAATTTAGAGGAAAGTAATTTTTCTCCATTGAGGATAATATTTGCCATTGGCTTGTGGTAGATGGCCTTAACTATATTGAGAAAGGTTCCTTTCATTCCCATCTTGCTAAGAGTTTTTATCAAGAATGGTTGTTGGACCATTTTCTCTGCGTTTATTGATATGATTATGTGATTTTTTATGTTTCTTGTTGATGTTGTGTATTATGTTGATATATTTATGGATGTTAAACCATTCTTGCATTCCTAATGATCTTGATGAGGCATTGGATCCTATTTGCCAGTATTTTGTTGAGGATTTTTTCATCTGTTTTCATCAGGGATTGGCCTGTAATTTTCTTTTTTGACAGCATTTCTGTCTGGATTTTGGTATCGAAGTGATGTTGGCTTCATAAAAGCTGTTTGGGAATATTCTCAAACATTTTTTTTCAATTTTATAAAAGAGCCTGGCCAGGATTGGTAGTAGTTCCTCTTGAAAGGTTTGAAAGAATTCATTAGTGAATCTATCTGGGCCTGGGCTTTTGTTTTTGGGCAGACATTTAATTACTGTTTTAATTTTCTAAATAGTGATGGGAGTGTTTAGATATTATACATCCTCCTTATTTAACCGTGGAAGGTTATAAGAGACCAAGAATTTATCCATTTCTTCCCTGTTTAGTGGCACAGAGTTTCTCAAAGTAGTCTCTGATTACCCTTTGACTTTCTGCAATTTTTGTAGTGATCTCCCCCTTTTCATTTCTAATATAGGTTATCAAGTTTCTCTCTTTCTTTGTAGTTTTGCCAATGGTCTATCAATCTTGTTTTTTTTTTTTTCAAAGTACCAACTTCTGCTTTCGTTGATCTTTTCAATTGTTTTTTGGGTTTCTGCTTCACTGATTTCTGCTCTAAGCGTTGCTATTTTCTCTGTCTTTCTATTTTTGGTTTCTTTTGTTAATCATGTTTTAATTTTATAAGCTGTGTTGTTAACCTATTGAGGTATGTCCCTTCTTCCTTCCTGATGTGTGCTTGCAAAGCTATTAATTTTCCTCTCAGTACTGCTTTTGCTGTGTCCCATAGGTTTAATAGTTTGTGTCTTCATTGTCATTTGTTTCCAGGAAAGTTTTGATTTCCTCTTTGATTTCATCTTGGAACAATCCACTGGCTGTTCAGTAGTGGACTGTTTAATTCCCAGGTATTCAAGCTTTTGTTCTGTGTCATTTTTTTACATCTAATTTTAGAGCTTTGTGGTCACAAAGGTAACCTGCTAAATTTCTATCCTCTTGATTTTATGGAGGTATGTTTTGTGTGCCAACATGTGGTCTTTCCTGGAGCATGATATATATATAAATATATATATATTAATATATATATATATATAATATATATTATATAATTATATATCCAGGTTTCTGGGGATGGAGTGTCCTGTATATATCTACTAGGCCTCTTTCTTCCATTTCTCTTTTCAGGGCTAGTATATTTTTGTTAGATTTCAATCTGGTTGACCTATCAAGTGTTGACAGAGCCGTGTTGAGGTCCCCACAATTATTGTGTTATTATTGATATCGTCTTTTAAATTTGTTAACAATTGTATTAGATATCTTGCTGGTCTCTCGTTGGGTGTTTATATGTTTAATAGTGTGAGATCTTCCTGTTGCACATATCCCTTGATTAGTACAAAGTGTCCATCTTTGTCCTTACAACTTTTCTGACTCTAAAGTTTGTGTCGTCTGATATTAGTATGGCCACCCCAGCTTTTTTAAGGGTGTTGTTTGCTTGGATGATTTTCCTCCAGCCTTTGCTTTTGAGTTTATGTTTATTCTGACTATTCAGGTGTGTTTTCGTAGGCAGCAGAAGATTAGATTCATCTTTTTTATCCATTTCACCACTCTTTGTCTCTTAATTGATGCATTTAGTCCATTGACATTGAGAGAGATGATTGTCATGGGATTTAATGTCATCTTTGTGTATAAGTTTGGTGTGTCTGTTGGTCTATCTTGTCTTAAAGTAGACCTTTCAGTTTTTTCTTTAAGGCTGGTTTTGCCTCTGTAAAGTTTCTGAGCTGTTGCTTATTCGTGAAGCTATGTATCCTTCCTTCAAATGTGAGTCGGGCTACATGCAGTATTCTAGGTGAAGTATCCATTTCATTCAGGCTTGCCACAATATTCCACAACTGTCTTCTGGCCTTGAGAATTTCTTGTGTCATGTCTTCTGTGAATTTTTTTTTTTTTTTTTTGGTTTTTGGGCCACACCCGGTAACGCTCAGGGGTTACTCCTGGCTATGCACTCAGAAGTCGCTCCTGGCTTGGGGGACCATATGGGACGCCGGGGGATCGAACCGCGGTCCGTCTCCTAGGCTAGCGCAGGTAAGGCAGGCACCTTACCTCCAGCGCCACCGCCCGGCCCCTGTCTTCTGTGAATCTTAAGGATGCTCCTTTGAATGTAATTTCCCTTTTTAATCTTGCTGCTTTCAGTATTCTATCTTTGTGTGATTCGTCATTGTGACTAGGATGTGTCTTGGGGTTTTTTTCCTTCGGATCTCTTTTAGCTGGAACTCTTAGGGTATGCAGGATTTGATTGCATTCAGTCTTTAGCTCTGAGAGTTTCTCTGTGATTATATCTTTGACTGTAGATTCTTCCTGGGGATCTCCTTCCTGGGCCTCTAGAACTCCAATGATTCTTATGTTGTTTTTTTAAGTTTATCAACGACTTCTATTTTCATCTGTTCACATTCCTTGAGTACTTTTTCCATTGTCTAATTATTTGCCTTAAGGTTCTTTTCCAGTCTCTTCTGCTGTATGAAGTTGTTCTGCAATTCATCTTCCAGTTTACTGATTCTGTCCTTGGCTGCTGTTACCTTGTTGGAAAGGCTTTTCATTGAGGTTTTCAGTTCAGCTACCGTGTTTTTTAGATCTGTTATTTCAGTTTGGAGTTTTCTGATTTCTGTCTTTGGGTTCTGTTCAGCTAGAGCTAGGTTTTCTTTGATTTCCGTAAGGATCCTCCATATTTCTATTCTAAACTTCTTATCTGAGAGATTAATCAGATAGTTGGTGTTTTTTGGGTCATCAGAGCTATTATCTTCATTCTCTGTGCATGGTGTTTGCCTGCGATGTTTCCCCATTGTCACTCTTGTAGTGTGAATTTTTTCTGTGTGTATGGTGGGGTTTATTAGTGAGAAAGAAAGTGTGGCCATGAAGCAGAAGGCCTTGCTCTTCTGGAACCTCTAGGAGGCAGTTTTTACCTGGCCTTTCCTGGCCCTCTCAGAAGAGCTTTAAGAGACGGAAGAGAAGAGAAACATGCAAAGCTGATAGGTCCCCTCAGACTCTCCCAGTTGCAAATCTCACAGCAGGGGCAGACCCCTCCCTCATTCACAGAAAAAGGAGTCACCTCTCTGTAAGACACTTCTGATAGCCAGTTAACACTTATTCAGTAGTTCTGGGCTTTCGGCCTGGGAACCTCTCTAGGAGACAATTTTAGCTGGGCCCTTTCTGGCCCTCTCAAGAGAGCTTCAGGAGATGGAAGAGAAGAGAAATAAACAAAGCTGACAGGTCCCCTCAGACTCTCCTAGTTGGGAATTTGCTTCCTTTGCTATTGAATTTTTGTCCTTATTGACATGAAATTCAGGATGCTTTGCCTTTTTTCTTGTGTATTTTATGGTTTCAGAATTCATATAGAAGACTTTAATTAATTTTGAATTAATTGATTAACATATTTATTCTTTTTGTTTTTATTATTTTTTTGGGGGGAAGGGGAGCCACACTCAGTGGTACTTAGGAATTACTCCTGGCTCTGTACTCAAAAATCACTAAATCACTACTGGTGGGCTTGGGGGACCATATGGGATGTTGGGGATTGAACTCAGCTCTGAAACCTGCAAGGCAAAAACCCTACCCTCTAGGATATTGCTCCTGCCCAACACATTGATTCTTATGTTTCTTATGTGTGCTGATAAACAATGATCTATTTTTTCTCTTAGTTACTTTTACATTCCCTTTATTTTATTTTATTTTTCATGTGATTTTTCTGCTTCCTTAAACAGTTTTAAATAATAAGGATTACCTATTTTTTATTAGGTAGTTTTAGGCTCATTTGTGATAAATTATCTGCTCCTATATGAGGGTTTATTTTTTGGCTCTCAGTTTTATTTCTTTGATTTGCATTCCACTGTTCACTTTCATTGTCATCCTGACTTGATTGCAGTTGCTTTGTAGTATAGTTTGACATTAGAGAACAGGATATCTTCATTTTTCTTTTCTTTTTTCTCTAATGATTACTTTGGCTATTTAAGGGTCTTTCTGGCTCTGTTATAGTAGAAACATAATTTCCAGGTCCTTATGGACAGCATGTAAAGTTAGCTAGCCAAACATCAGATATTTTAAGTGTTACAGCACTTTCAAGTTTATCTTTGTTGGCTACAGCAACTACAAAAACAAATCTCAGAGTCAGGGAAAACAACCTTAATAATCTATGGCCCCACTCAGTAACTGTTGTAGCTCTTTCTAGAGTGGCTACCCTCTATTGCTCTCTTTTGTTGATGTGCTATCACATTCTCTGTTGTTTACTGATCAAAACTGTCTGTATTGTCTTCTTTTTCTGCTGTCCATCCCATACTTTAACTAGTCTACCTGTTTGATCTCCCAATCAGTGATATAAGTTCATATGCTTATATGTACAACTATGTGTACTATGTATGTATTTATATGCATATTTGTAAATTATTCCTGCCCTGAGCTGGTTTTGCTATGTGATTGATTACAACCTATGTAACTGAGACCAACTGGTTTATTATCCTGGCTCCTCTAGTCCCTCACTTACCCTCTAATAGTTTCATTCAAATTTTAGAGTTGTTAGCTCTATTTTCTTGAAAAATTTCTCTGAGATTTTTTATAGATTTTTTTATACTGAATTGATAAATTGTTTTAAGGATGACATCTACTCTAATAACGTTTTTTTTAATCAGGAACACAGAATATCTTTCCATTCTAGACTTGTGAGTATGTATAAAACAACTTTTGTAAATTCCTAGATAATTATAATAATAACTCAGAATAGAATATGGTAAAGAAAATTAAAGAAGTCATGATTTTCTTTTAAAATGTTTTAACTTTGTTTGCGAGTGCTAAAATACTAGGTCTCTAGATCCTCAAAGACACAAGTAAGACATCAAAAAAATGGGAACTGGTGGGGAGTAAACTTGATTCTCTGAAAGAAAAAAAAATTTAAACTTGATCTAAGGACAGGTTCCCTAACCTCATCACTTAAAATCAGAAGACGCTTCATCCTTTGACCGGTACAAAAACCAAGATCACTAATTACAGAAGACTGACTGCAACAATTGTGACTGAGCAGAATATTTGGAACCTTAAAGAAAGACTCTTAGACTTGGTCCTAGGACCTGTGCAAAAATCAATATCTCTAATTATAGAAGGTTGCCCTGACAACCACAACTGTGCAGAACATTTTCTGGCATCATAAATTGACTTCGAGGTTAAATAGTAAACATGGCCATAGTTTGTAGATGATCCCATGACAGTATGCTTCAAGGTGGAGTAACCCTGTATCTCTTAGGTCAAGGGAATTTCCTTTCTAATTTCCCCAAGTACTGTGCTTATGCCAAAACAAAAACAAACAAACAAAAAACAAAAATATTAAGGAACCAGACCCGCCTTCTACTTTTTTAAATTGGTTTTGTTTGTTTTGTTTTTCTTTTTCTTTCTTCTGTTAAATTTAAATTCATAGCTACTACATAGAGGCTCATCCCTGTTTTGTTTTGTTTTTTTAACAACAGAACCATAGAACATAAATTAGCTTGTTCTGCTTCATAAATTGAGAAGAAAAAAGTGAATGGTACCAGGGGCAAGCAGTCTTACGAACATTGAGTAAAAATAAAAAATGATCAGCCCTATATACTCAACCCAAAGTCAATGACAATATAATCAAGAGACCCAAACTACAACAATCTATACCCAAAAGAGACTTTTTACACTAGCAGTCCAGGGTGCTAAGAGTGGAGACAGAGGATGCATGCTGGGAACAAGGGTGGAAGGAGGTCAACACTAGTGATGGGAATTGCCCTAACTCACTGTCACTATGTACCTTAAATATAACTGTGAAAGACTTGTAATTCACATTGGTCTCAATAAAAATTATTAAGAAAAAGAATATCAAAAACTCTATTTTAAATTAAGTAGTTAAATTCTTCTTAAACCTTTTAATTATAAAACACACATGTACATCATTATTCATTGCTACATATAGTACAGTACCTATGATATGGAATCAGTGTAGGAATCCAATCCAAAGACAGATGAATTATGAAGGTGTGGTATATATACACAATAGAATATTATGCAAATGTAAGGAACAACAAAATCATGCAATTTGCTGTAATCTAGTTGTAAATGGAAGATACTGTATTGAGTAAAGTAAGACAAAAAAGGAAAAAAGATAATCTCACATATCTGTGGTATATAGGATAATTGGACAAGGGAAATATAATGTAGTAAAGAGGGAAATGCCTAGAAGATCGTCCATGAGCCCAGAGCTTAGAGAGAATAAATCAGAGAAGGAAAGAATCAAGGTGAGAGAGAAGGTAAGAAAGGGAAGTAATGGGAAAACAGTAGCCTGGAGCCTCAGGTATACTGGTGATATGGGAAAGTGCTTTCATTATAAACCCAAAGCACAGACTCAACAAGACTGAAACAACTAAACTTTGTAATGTTCCAGTCAAGGTGGCAGGCATGGGGTAAGAGAATGTATTGGTGGGGAGTGGGAAATGATAGAATATGGAAACACTTATGGTGGAGTAGACACTGGTGGAGAGATTAATTTTGAAAATATATATGCCTAAAACTCAATTATGAAGAATAGTATAAATCACAGTACTTAAATTAAATAAAAATTTCATTTCAAATCTAAAGTGGAATGTAATTGCTTGATGTCTTTGATTTGAATATCATGGTAAAATGTAGAGGAAATAAATAAGTAGAAATTTAAAAATATTTAAATAATCTAAGATATATAAATATCTTAAATATTTAAATAATATATAAATATCTTAAATATTTAAATAATCTAAGAGTATGTAAAGAGAAAATTGGGAGAAAATAAAGTAATTTTAGACACTAAGGTAGAAACACAGGACAAAACTTCTAGGCTAACATATACTTCATACTTTTATATTGAAAATTATACTTAATTTTGAAATAAGCAATGACTTTTTCTAATATCAGAACTTTATAATAATATATAACTTTATAATAATATAACTTTATAATAATATATCTCTCAAATAAAGAGATATAAAATATATTAGAAAACATAAATAGTGAAGTAAACTAAAATGTATAGAGTTTATTTTTAGTGATACCTACTAAACTTTCCCAGTAAACTGTGGAGTTTTTTTTAATGATAAATGAGAACCTGAATTTGAATAGACTCTAATTTCCTGCAACAATAAACACTTGAACTTTGTGGTATGAGTATAATGTAAGAATCAAACTATATGATTCTATTGTGCAAGAGCTATTAAATATGTCAAGTATTTGGTCCTTTTGTAAATAAGGTATCTTCGGTCACTGATAATTTCAGACCTATAATACTTATTTAACTTGTGATCTATTGATTTAGTTTAAACAAAATGATTCAAGAGAGAACAAATAGCACAGATTTCCTAGATTTTTTTCTACTTTATCAAAGATCAATTTACTAGTGGAATATAATTATACCTGACATTATGTCTCACTGAAAATATGAACATAGTCAAAAAAAATAAAGAAAGGATCTCAGTAACTATGTTTATGAAATCTCTAGTTACGTAGATATATTAACAGTTTGCAGCCAGATTTTAAATATGGTAATAGTTGAAGATGCCATATTGTTGTGTATGTAAACATTTTAATGGGATTATTATGTTACTGACCCTACCCTGATCAGTGATTGTGCCCTACCCTAGGGTGTGACCTGGCATTCTGCTCCCACCTTAGGGTGGTACCTGATTCTGCTCCCACCATTGAGTGGTACCTGATCCTGATTCTGGGAGATAAAAGCAAGGGTCTGTGGAAGGCCGGGGGCTTTTTGGCTGGAACGGATGCTGAGGCTTTGGGCTTCAGTCTTGTCCTCCGAAAAAGCTAATATTTTCACAAGCCTGACTGTCTGCTAGCCTTTACCAGCCACTTCACCTCAGAACTGCTGGCTGAACAGGGTGGCCGATGCGTGCTCCGAGCTGGAGGGAAAAGACCTCATCCTCCATCCCTCCATCAGTCAACCCATCTAGGGCTGACTTGCAACAATATATAAATTCACCAAATAGTTTATTAAAGAATCTTTTCTAGCAATGGTTACCCATTTGAGTTCTGTGAAATGCTGAAGCTACTACAGTTAGTTCAATTATGAGAATTTTCATTGGTTACATCCTCACTTAATTAGAGACCCATCAGGCACTGTTCTAAGTTATAATGAGTTATAATGAATCTTATATGATTCTAACATTATTTCTTCTTTTTGTAGGTGTAAATATTAGTGCATACAAAACTTAAATAACTGCCTGTAGGATAAACTGTTATAAAATTTTATATCCCATATAATATAATTAAAATACTATGAAATGGCAAGTAAAGAAAAAATATTATTTTTGCTTTTTTACTTGCCTCTGACCTAGTAGTTAAGTCATTGAAATGCTGATAAAGAATTCCTCAGAGACTTCGTCCTTCTTGGCCTTTTAGAACTCTAGAATTCCAAACACTTCTATAAATGACCAAGTAAGAAAAAAATTTAAAAGCAAAGTAATTTAGAAGGCCAAATAATAACTCTTTGGCACAATAATTTGACAAAAATAAAAGAGAAATAAAAAAATAAAATTTGAAAGAAGTCAAACTACAATATTTTCAGACAAATGATATATATTTACAATATACCCTATTTATTCTGCAAGAAAACTCGAAACAATAAACTTGTACAGGAAAGTGGCAGACTATGAAATCAACATGTGGAAATCCAAGGCATTCCTATATAAATACAATGAAGTAGAAGAGAGAGAGATTTTTAAATTCAATTCACTGTACTCTCTCAAATCAAGTAACTTGGGAATCAGCAAGATTCAGAATCACAAACGGGGTGAAATTTTTATATAAAGAAACTGTGTTACCATTGAAAGAAGTAGAAGTCACAAGATAAGGCAAATATATCCCTATTCATGGATTGGAATGATTAACTTTTGTTTTGTTTTGTTTTGTCTTGGTATGTTTTGTTTTGTTTTTAATATTTATTTAATCACCATGATTACAAACATGTTTTTAGATTGGTTTCAGTCATAAAAATGTACAACTCCCTACGCAGGTACAACCTTCCCACCACCAATACCCTCCATCTTCCTCCTTTCTTACCCCCTGCCTGTATTTGATTGCAGGCATTCTATTTCTCTCACTCACTTCCATTATTATGATAATTGTTGGTGTAGTTATTTCTCTAACTGCACTCACCAATAAAATGTTCCACATCACTAATAATTAACTTTGTTAAAAATTATTTGAGTCATACCCAAAGATGCTCATGTCTTACTCCTGGAACTATGCTATGGGATTGCTAGTGGCAGGCATCTGAAAACTATATGGGGTGTCAGGATCAAACTCAATTAGGGCTAGAAAAAATTATTATTCTACATAAAGTATTGCAAAAATTCAGTGCCATCCTGCTAAAATACTTTTAACTCTAGGGGTTTGGGGGAGGTGGTGCACACTTAGCAGTGTTCAGGATTTATTCCTGACTGTATCCAGAGACCACTTTTAGAGGCACTCAGGGGACATAGGTGATGCTAAGGATAGAATTCAGGCTGACCATATGCAGGCAAGCACCTTATGTACTTTCTATCTCTCTAGCCTCATGGAAAAAGAAAAAAAATACAAGTGACACTCTCATGGTGTATGTAGTGTTATCATTAAAATTAAATCACAGTGCCTAAATATCATTAAACACTGTGCCTAATTGAAAAATGTTTCTTCATTTCTAAAATAAGAATAATGGAGCCAAAAAAAATAGTATAGCAGGTAGAGTTCTCGCCTAGCATGTGATGGACCTGGGCTCGATCCCAGTAACTTTTATGGTTTTCAGAATCACATCAAGAATAATCTCTGAGTGCATAACCAGAAATAAACCTTTAGCACTGTTAGGAATGGCCCCAAATCAAATAATAAAATAAAATAAATTCAGAATACTAACATCACCTAAAATGATTATGAGTATTAAAGATTTGGGAAATAGTCAGAATTGTGCTAACTCACTCACCAAGAGTTTAAAAAAATCATTAAAGATCACAAAATTAGAAATAAGGTAGGGGGGAAAAAGTAGCAGGAAATCACTGAAACAATATTATCCTAAGCACTACATAAAGTTTAATGCTTATAATATTTAAATCTCAGTTGAGATGTGAGCCTAAATTTTGAAACCTAACGAATTTCACAGGAGTTCGCACTTTACTTAGTGAGCTCTGTTGTATTTTTTAAGATTTTTTTTTAACATTTCTTTAACAAATGGTAAGAAAAATTCTATACAGACCTAAGGCTAATAAAATTTGTTAAGGAATGTACACATGGAAATAGTGTTAACTAGTTAAATTAATGTGAATTCAAAAATATGCTTTGTCAACCTCATATTGTATTATATTCATGTAACAACACATTTCACATCACTCTTATTTCCTACTTTAAAATAGTCTCCAATGGTACTACACCTTAGAATCATTTAAGAAGTTTATGCACTGCCCAGTACAGACCACACCTGAGAGTACATGGGGCAGGGCTAAGTGAAGTTCCTAGATGAGTCCAGTGTGTGGCCAAGTCTGACGATCTGTTTTAAAGCAGTTTCAACCTTATATAAAACTTTTTGTTATATTTTAAAGCTGTTTGATGATAATCACACTAGCACAAAATTGGTGAGAAATCAAGTATAACACTTTTCAAGAGTAAATGTCCCTACTTAAATAGTTTAAAATGGATTCTTTCAGAAAAGACTAAGTAGAATTCTAAAGGGATTTCATATTTTTCCCAGAAATAATTGGTGGGCAGTAGGTGATTTCAACACAGATTTCACATGATGTCAGCATCACCCCATGTCACTGCTTTAAAAAATGACAGAATCATCTGCTTCCATTTTTCCACTGATAAAAACCTCATGTCAGAAGTGGAGCCTGATGACTTGAGCCTCATTTAGCCATAAACATGGGAACTGACAGGCAACTCTGATGGACATTAAGAAAAGCCAAACCACTATGTGTAGCTTTCTTTGGCCTCAATGCAAATAAACAAGGCTTCCTTCGTGCCCAGTCAGTATCTGATGGGCCACTGTGGAATGCTCTCAAAATGTGTGCAGAACGAAGCACCACAGCTGCCACCAGTTAACTCAGCTGGTTAGAGCACAGTCCTAATGAGACCAAGACTGTGGGTTTGGCCAGTTTGAATTCCTCTGTTCCATGGCCACAGACTTCACCACTAGCCTAAGCCTTTGCCAGCTGTCCCGAAAGTATGTGCCCTTGGTCACAGAGCAGACTGGGTGAGAAAGCGCAGATCAAGCAGCTCAAATCTATTACCACAACTAGGCAAACAACTCAAAGCACATGCCCAGCTGACTATAGATGCACAGCACCACTCTCAGGCATGATGCAGTTCTCATATGAGATTCACTTGTGACTTTATTGGCCTCCATTTAAATATTCTGATAGAATGTGATGTTACTTTCTATTTTAGTAGTCAGTATACTATACTATTGTAGTAGAGACAGTTTGTGAGATATCTGTGCAGTGCATATGATTCATAAGTTTAATTATGAGACGTTATATATAAAAGTATCATTAAAGCATATTTTGCAATAAAAAAACAGAAAAATAATATTCACCTTATTCTCTTTCTCCTTCAGATATTAAGATTCAATAGTCCTAAAAAGTTAGCCTTCAAGAAAATTGAGTCTAAACTACCTGCCACTATAAAGCATAGAAATTTCATGCCTTGTAGATGTTTCTTTTTATTTTAACTTTTCACACGATTCCTCACTTTAGTACTTAGCATTGTTTTAAGACAGCAATGGTTCTTAAATGTTTTTTCTTATTTCAATAAACTAGAAAGCTTTTAAAATTTATCTTTCTAGGATTATTGATAACATATCTGAGGGGCAGATCACAGCCAGGAAAAATAAATTCGAATAATCCCTAAAGGTAGAACCCAGGCAGGCCTCAGTATTTTCAAGTATGTTTAGGTGTTTCTAGTGCACAGTGGATATTGAGAACCCTTACTTCAGAGTAATTCAACTAAAAAATAATGTAAGTAAATCTCATAAAGCAAACTACCTATGATAAGTAAAATTGACTGTACTCAGGGCACTTACTAAAAATGGTTTACTGGTCATTATTATAAAAACACTTGGCACTTATATTTTCATACAACTTTATGTTATATAGAAAGAGTTTGAGTCTGTTTTGTGCTCAGAGAAGAAATGAATCATCAGGCATACATACTATGTTTTGAACATAACTGTTAACCTTATTACTCTTAGCTATAATCAAATCTACATTGATTTCTATTAAACTTTAATAAACATGCATAAACACACATATTTTAATATAATAAATAAATCAAAAGTAATTAAAATGAGTGAAAAGCCTACACTTATTTATCAAACTTGGCAAAATTTGATAATAGAGTATATCTTATCAGAAAAAAATAGTATATTTAATTTTTATTTATGATAATTGACTTAGAAGTTAATGATTTTGTTATGAACATTAATTGTCAAATTGGGTTTTATTTTCTTTGCTTTCTTCTAGAATTTCATTTGTAAAAAAAAATAAGAAAATCTAATTTGGCAGTCTCTTTGCTATTATTCCTGTTTCCCAAAATTGTCACTCTCTTGAACTTTATAATTTACTTTTAATGGGAAAAGTGAAAGCAGTATTAAATTGAAATATGAGAATGTAGGATTAATACAACTTTTATGGTTAGGAATATATTTTTTATACATCATAAGAATAAAATAATTTAAGAAAATTTTAACTCATAGCAAACAGAATGAGCTTATCAAAAATGTATTGACTCCCCTTGTTTCATCTTGTAATCTCTATGGATGCCTTTTCATTATTTACATTAAAGGTGGCATTGATTACCTGGCACACATAAACCTATTGAATGTACAGAAAATGCAGGCTGATTATGAGAAGGTATTTTATCTCCATAAGTAAATAATACTAAATGTGAACAAAATACAATTCAGTGTGTTTGGGTTTTGCAATAAAACAGGTGGGAAGTGTGGGTGGGGGAAACTGGGGACATTGGTGGTGGGAAATGTGCACTGGTGAAAGGTGGTGTAATTCTATGACTGAAACAACAAAAATCTGTAACCACAGTGATTAAGGAAAATAATCATATATAATAATGAATATATAGCATATATATAATTATATACAAGGAACCGTGGTGCCTCCAGGAGTATTTTCAATCCTCTCACAAAGCTGGAGGAAAGTCACCATAAATACATTTCTTGGACTTTGTTTCCTGAAAATAATTGTAAGTAGGTGGTAGGAATCAGTGTCAATACTGTAATGTGACTTAGAAACTGGACAGCAGATATATAAAACTTGATTTAATTCGTGGCTCTGCTATACTTGCTAGCTGGACATGTATTGCTACTCTCTTCTGATGTCACTGATTCTTTCAAAGTAACAGTCTTTCAAGGATCAAGTACTAACAAATTATCACAAATCTACACTTTAACCAATATAGGATTAAAGATAATCTCCATCTTTTCATTGAGCTCTATCTCATATGTCTAACTACCCATTATATATTTTACTTAAATATTTTATAAGCAATTAAACTTAACATGTCCAAACTGAATGGCTCACCTTTACCAAGGAGCAAAATTATTTTTTCTTTTCTTTCTCTCATTTGATAAATTAATCTGTCATGCCCTAAGAACAATGAAAATAAAAAAGACAAAACAAAATGTTATCAGCAAAGGGCCCAAGAGAGTAAAGTGTTTGCCTTGCATGCAAGCAGAACCCTGGTTCTATGCCTGACATCGCATATGGTTCCCCTAACATAGCAAGGAGTGATTTCTGAGCACAGAACCAGGAGAAAGCCCTGATCACAGTCGAATGTGAAGCCAAAGCAGAAAATCAAAATAAAAACCAAAAACAAAGAATCTATCATACCATCAATTGTATCAATTGTTCTATAAAAAACAGTTATTATTCCAAGAGTTTCCTTCCTACAGTGTTCTCTCTCTCATTTTCTCTTTTATTTCTGTCTGTCAGATCTTGTCTATACTCCTTTACTCATTTATCTATCAAATATGTATATTTCTTCATTTATACCACTAACACCTTATTAGATATAAGGAAGGGTACAGGTCCTAGATTATTGTAATTCACTTCACATTCTACTTCTTCCCCCAATTCCTAAAATTTTTTGTTACTTTATATATCTAGAATAACTTTTTTTTTTGTCAGTAAAGAGTTTTATTTTCTCATGCCTGGATGAGACCTCACACTGAAGCTCAATGCCTTTTACTCCTAGCATTACACCAGGAACAATGTTGTTGCTATGGACACCACTGGCATGTTTTGTCTTTTATTTTTAATTTTTTAATATAATTTTTATTTTGATCATAGTGGCTTACATATTGTTGACAATAAGATTTTAGGTACATATTTACATAAAATCAGGGGGGATTCCCATCTCCAAATTGTCCTCCCTACCCATCCGTTTTTGTCCTACCTCCCATTTCCTCTTCCCTCACCCCCAGGACGGCTAGAATATGTGGTCCCCTCTGTATCTAACCTACTACTTAGTAGTCTTGCATCAGTTTGGTCTTCATGCCTCCCTTGTTTCCCCCTCTAAGTGGGGGCAGGGCTAGCTAGTTCAAGTTGTGTGGTTTTGTCTGAAAAAGAGAAAATAAATAAACTGGTGTAAGAGTCTAATACCCCGAAAATGGGCAGAATCCTTCTTGAGGTTCTCATCATCGATTTGGGAAATGAATGAGAAAAAGAAGGTGAAACACTCCACCAGTACCAAAAGAAGTGTCAAATATCCAGTGAGGACTCCGGCTATATCGATAAGCACCACAAATAACAGATTAAAAACAAACAAACAAACAAACAAAAAAAAAACAAAAAAAAAAACAAGACGTGGCATCCTTTGGTAGGTCCAAAAGCCAAGATCGTGATTTACAGATGACTGGCTGCTAGAACCACGACCAGACTGTATACATCTTGGGACCAATAAAAAAGCCCTAGTCTAGGGTTTGAGCTAATAAGCATGATCCCCAGTTCCAAAGGTCCGGCAGAGACAATTGTAACGGAAAGGGGCTTCTGGAAGCACAAAGAAAGACGCTATCCTAGATGCCATCCTAGGTTCAGTGCAAAGACCAAGATCACCAACCACAGAAGATGGATTAAAATGGCACTGAGGTAACAGAACCTCTAGATTCACAAAGACTGACTTCACCATAAGTCCCACCTCAGGATCTGTACAGATACTGAGACCTCTAAACACAGAGCTCTGATTGTATCACCCTGGACAGAGCAGAAGTCTTCCACACACCAAAACAAAACAAAACAACAACAACAACAAAAAAAACACCACCGGGAGAGTAATGATCCTGAACAAAGACTAGAGCTGATCCCATGACAGTATACTCCAAGGACGGAGAAACCCCATATTGCATAGGGCAAGTGAATTTCTTTTCGAATGACCCCAATATTTACTGTGCCAGGGCAGGAGGGAAAAAAACAAAAATACAAAAAACACAAAACCTTGGATATATCTAGAATAACTTTTAAAGTTATTTGCCACTTGTATACTCTGTTTCAATTTGTTCTTATTACTTACGAAGTTATCTTTATAAAACACTAATTTTATCATATCATTCTTTGGCTTATAATCCTTCTTATGTCCCTATAAATAAAACTTAAACATGGGTGCTAGAAAAATGGGACAACTTTTGTCTTACATGTGAACAACCCAGATTTGATCCCCAGAATCACATATAGCTCCCCTGAACTCTACCAGAAGCAATCCCTGAGCACAAATCCAGGAGTAAACCCTGAGAACTACCAGCTATGGCCCAGAAACTGAGAGAGAAAAAAAACCTTTAAATATTTTCCCAAGGCCCAGAGTAATTTTGCCCTTGACCTATTTTCCTGTTCTTTCTTTATTCGTCTTCTATTAAACATCTTTGCTCCTGCAAAGTAGAATTTCTTACATTTCTTTAAATGCAGCATTCTTTCCTTCTAACTCTCTCACACTTTCACAAACATACACATTTCTAGAAGTACACAAACACACCCACTACACATTTCTGCACCTGCTGTTTTCTATAATATCCTGCCCACACCTTCCCAAATGTGATTAACTCTTATTTGACCTTCACCATGTAGGTCAGTCTCTGGGGAACCTTGCTTGTTAGTTTCTCTTTCTTTCCTTTGAGTCAACTGAATTAAGTTCTCCTTATGCCATTCATACATGATTGAAATGACTTCCTTTACTAGTTTATTTGCCAGACTACAGAATTTAAATGCATTCCTGGTCTAAATACCTTCAGCAATAAACAGTGAGCTTAGCACCTAACACTGACTTAAAAAACATTTAATGAAATGAAATAAAAATAACCAAATTGGTGGCTGTGTTTCCAGCTACCCTAACTTCATCTCTTCTCTGTCCTCTCTGGTTCATATTCCTTTCCATCATCCTCAGATCTTCAACAGCAGATATTTTTCCTAAACACTTCTCTGCTATCAACCCTCCTATATTTACTTGTTGTCTATAAAAGTACTTCCCAAGGACACTTGGAAGTATCTAGAGACATTTCCAACTGGTTGGCATGAAACTAGAAGCAAGGTGGATAAGGGAGAGGTATGTTACTGTTATCCAGGTCCTAAAGATCTCAACGTCTGGCAAACACCTAGAATAGAGATGACATCCTCCCAGAGCAAAGGAATCTCAGGTCCAAAATAGTAAGTGTCAAGGCTGAGGATCACTGGTCTATAGTAAATGAATACATATGCCAAACATCAATATTTAGTTCTAAAAATGTTAATTTTGTCATTAATATTGATAGCATAGCTACTAAATCTAACTATGCCTGCCCATCTGCTTAAGTGTGAAAATCCAGAGCTGCTGAACTACTTTAGATTTGAAGATAAAAAGTGTTGTAAGTGCAGTGAAGAAAAATAGTGCACAAGACCATAATGCAAATTTCAGAAACTAGAAAATTGCTAATCCGAACTTTGCAGCTGAAGCCTTTAATGGCAACATCTTTGAACACAGATATTATGGATTTTCTGATGTTTATTATACATGAAAAATACTATCTCTGAGTAAGACTTAATTCATACATCTTGGAAGTAGTTCATCTGAGAAGAATTTATGTAATCTAGTAGGGGTTGTTCAATAGTTTCAGGTAAGCACTCTGAATTGATAATTTAAAATTTTCATACTTCAAGTTTCTCTTAATAGTTGTTTTTCACTCTTCTTTTTGTTTGAGCTATTCAAAATGAAAAGAAGGGACTCTAGATGAAAATATTAGATTTTATATTTGATTAAATATTATCAAATGTGAATTTAGTAGTAAATTAGGCTATGGGCTTACATGTTGCTACGTCTTAAATATGGCAAGATTTAACATTAAAGTCAGAAACATGCAAAGCAAATAGCTATTTTTATGTGACTGTGAGGCAGAGATGAGAGGTTATTCAACACCATGGAATACAATACCACAGTTTTAAAATATTGTAGATAAACATAGATATTTATTTTGGAGATGATGTAGTTGCCTAGATTCACATTTAAAATATGGCAAATAAATTTTGGGGGAAAGCAATATCACCTTGTATAGGATTAAATCTCTTGGGGCTTTTCCAGGCCATCAATTTAAAAACATCTGTTTGTAATTTCTATATGTTCTTTTCCCCCTGGAAACTTAAAATACTCTAAATCTAACATAAACTGGCAAGTCTTGTAGATTATTCTATCTTTAACTACTCTCAGACATTGATTTTAAACAGACTTCCAAAGTTTTTTTTCCTTTTCCCAAATGACAACAAATTGTGACATAACTTTATAAAAGTTTCAGAAAGTTAAATTTTATTTCTTTGAGTAACCTTAATTTCTAATTTATGCTAATTAGTAATTGTCTATACATTTCAGTGAATCTTACTATTTTGATAATAATTTTTAGTTTTAGTTTTCATTGTTTGTTGTTGTTTTGTTTGGCCATGTCTGGTGTTGCTCAGGGCTTACTCTGGCTCTCTGCTCAGAAATCAGAGCTTATATTTAGGGGACCATATATAGTCCCAGGGATAGAAACAGAGTCAATTACATGCAAGGCAATCATCATAACCCCTGTACTATCTCCCTATCTAATCTACCCCTAATTAGTTTTTGTTTGTTTATGGACCTCACCTGGCAATGTTTTGGGGCCACTCCTAGCTTTGTGCTCAGGAGACATATGTGGCAGTGCTTGGAGGACATATGTGATGCCAGAATTTGAACCACCATCAGGACCACAGCCACTTTTAAGGCAAGTGCCTTACCCTCCCTACTATCTTTCTAGACAGGAAAGATTTCATTTTCTGAGCCTATCTTGAATGCTGAAAAATTATAACCTCCAGCATCCAAAAGTTTGTTTCTTCATTGACAAGACTCCTAGTAATAAAATACAAAAATAAAATTATAAGACTAAAGAATGAGAAATACTAAGGTAAAAAAAGGGGGGGGAAACAAACCCATTAATCCATTTGAAAGTTGCAAGTTTTTAGAATCAGCAAAAATTTGTTGCGAACTGTTCTCTTCTTCCAGTAACATTTTATTTGGCAAATACAGAATTTTCATAATGATTTTACTGCTACACTAGCCCACATCCAAATTTATAAATTCCCATACCCAATCATTTGTGTACTCCATGACTATGATTTCAGACAATGCCTATTACTACAGAACCTTTTCTTTGTCTAAGAAGATTTCTTAGACTTGTTAGGGTTACAAAAAAATAAATAGAGAAAAAAATAGTGGGGAGAGGGAAAGAAAGATTTCCAGTTCTCACTGGACTAGACAACAATACTCTTTCTTTAGACTTTATAATTTCTTGAAATTTTGAAACATCTTCCAAAATTATTATTTTAATTAGTTTAATATCTAAATAGGGCAAAGGACAAATTCACTATATTTTAATGATTCAGATGTATGGTTTTCCTTAAAGGACACATTTTACTCTAGAGTTCTCCTTAAAAAAAAAAACTGTCCCAGGTGCAGAGTGCATTTCAAAAGAAAAAGCAAACTCAGGTGTTGCAAGTAATTCAGACTTTAGATCAAACTACAAATACTTGGCTACATTATATAAATCAAGTTCATATATATATATATATATATATATATAGTAGAAATGAGTAAATGTAAAAATTATCAATATTAATATTTAAATTTCTTTTCTTTGGGGGGGCATCCCCACCTTTTCTCAGGACTCACTCCTGGTTCTTCCCTCAGGAATCACTTTTGTTGGAGCTCCAGTTATCATATGAAGTGTCAGAGATCACACTTTGTCTGGCCTATGCAAGACAAGCTCATATCATTATATTATCTCTCCATCTGCTATCCTACAACTTTATTTTTCTTTTATCCTTGAACTTTAAAATATTCTATTTTCAGTGTAAAAAATGGATAAGAGTAAATTTATGCATGTAAATATGAAGATTTGCATACAAGTTATCCATAGGAGAGATAACAGTAACTTGACTATAATGGTTACAGAGGTTATATATTGGTATATATAAAACAGAACCTGCTGAAAGATCAATGAATTTAATGAAGATAGTGAGATAAGAGGGAAACTTTTAACTATTTGACTCTCGCTTAATAGATGGTGATGGCATTAACTGAGATGAGAATGATTATATAAAACAGATAAGTTAGTACAATTTGGACATGATATTTCAGATGATTCATCAAGTTGACAGATGTATACACAAATATGGATCTCAATGAATGATTTGGCCTGAAAATATCAACATAACACAGGAAATAATCAGTGTTTGATTATGTTTAAATCAAGAGACTGATATCAGCAAGAGAGAGGTTATAAAGGAAAAATAGAACTCAGGAAAGTTGGGGAACTTCAACAACGAATTTTTAGTTTAAGTTAATATTGAAGGAATAAAATTACAAGAAACAATAAAACAAGAATAAGTGATGCAAAGGATGACAAGAGACTTTTAAAAGACTGACTTTGAGACCTTGACTAAGACTAAGTCCCTGAACCCCTGAATGCTGCCGAGTGTGACCCAAACCCCCCCCCCAAAAAAAAAGAAAAGAAAAGAAAAGAAAAAAGAGAGAGAAATAAAAGGAGATTAAAAAACTAAAATATGTCATTGGAACTGGTAACAGAATTATTTTGATGATTTTGAAAAGAGAAATTTCAGTGGTCAGAGTAATGAAAATTAAATTGAACTGTATGGTTCATAGAGATTTTTCTGAGAAGCCTAGCAAAATAAAATAAGTTAAGTAAGGCGGTATCTGGAAGGAAAAATTCAATTAAAGGAATATTTATTTTTAAATATAAAGCATATCAAAATGGGGCTGGAGTGATAGCGCAGTGGTAGCACGTTTGCCTTGAATGTGGCTGACCCAGGATGGACCTTGGTTCGATCCCTGCCATCCCATATGGTCCCCCAAGCCAGGAGCAATTTCTGAGCACATAGCCAGGAGTAATCCCTGAGCATCACTGATGTGCCCCCCAAAAAATAATCAAATTATTTGGTGATATTCCCCAATAGAGAGGAAAATAATATTGCTTAAACATAAAATAAGAACTGACTTTATTGGTAAAATTCTTTTATAATTCATAGCACAATTAAGGAGGTTCCACTTGACAGGAACAGGAATATTCTATTAGCTATAAAGAAGACAATTTATAATCTTTAAAGAAATGTTTTCTGTTGCAAAAATAAGATAGTTTTCTTGAGATAAAATTGGTTGGTGTCATTCATGTAAATAATAATTATTAGCTTTTCAACAAAACATAGGTATGTTTGTAATTGCTTTGGGTCCTTTGTGTGTGTGTACATGTGCATGTTCACTTGTGAGGTCAGAGGAACTGGAAGGAGTCTGAAGAAGAAAAAAGGAAGACAAAATGAAGAGATTTACTAAAAGAAAATAATGTTTTAATGTACCCTTTAAGCTTGTGAGAAGTAATTGAAAATAAAACCAATTACCCATTTTTTTATCATTTTACTTCATAATATTTAGAAGGATAATGAAGACAGAAAATTGAATTCAAAGAAAATTTAGTCTCTGGAACCAGAGAAGTAATACAGAGTGTAAGGAACTTGCCTTGCACGTAGCTGACCTGGGTTCAGTCTGCAGTACTGTATAGTGTTCTGCCTGAGGAGTATCAGGATGTATCCCTTAGCAGTCCTCTGAGCACCACTAAGTGTGATACAAAAAAGAAAGAAAGAAAAGAAAAGCAAAACAAATTAGATTTCTTCCAGAAATTCATGTTGAGAAATTCTCATCATGTTTGCAAGTGAATATTAGAATAATAAATCATGATATAAATAAAGTGAAAAAAGGAAGAAATGATAGATAATACAAAAGTGATGAAATGATTGGATTTGTTTGGAGGACCTCCTTTAGTAAAAGAATTTTTGAAGTGAGCTGTAAATAAAAAAGGAGTGATTATCTGGGGAAATGCTTCAAATCAAGAATTCAAGTGTAGTTATTTACTACAGATACAGGACATAGCTATGAGGATATATGACTACAGCTGAAATTAAAAATGACAATTTGTGAGATAAATGATTGACTAGTGCTGTATCCATCTTTCCTTTGAATGCTACATTCAAGCATGGAGCAGGTAGTCTAGATAAAAGTAGAATGAGAGACTGTATTGGACAAAATGAAGGTTGAACTATGCCCTCTTCTCCCCCCAAGACTGGAACTTTGAGAAAGAAAAAAATAACATACTTCCAATGGACAGTATAGACTCATCTAACACAATTTCTAGTCCTGTGTTAGATTAGAAGGAAATATCCTCCCTTTGAGAGGTCCCTTGGGGAAAGTAGCTTAATGTGTTTTCAATTAAAGCAACAAGAACTATGATTTTGAGAGATAGCACATGGCATTTCAAGGAGCAGAAAGAAGATCTGTAAGGAAAAAATAGGACTAGGGGATGTGTCAGGTTTGAGAATTATGATAACAACCTTAGATATAAAAAATCTCCAAGTCAATGCACAATCTGTAAAGTTTGGTTCCTTGTGCCATTGGTGGGGAAATAGGATCGTGTTAGTTCTAATAAATTTATAGAAGATGACAGAAATCACCCAAAGTAATGTGATTCTAAGACCTGGTTCTTATTACCTGAAGTCCAAGTATCCACAGATTTTAAGTCATCAATTTTGCATTACATACTGAAGAATTAAACAACTGTGAGTCAAGCATATTAGTTGGAAGAAATTTAGTGTTAAAAAAGAATTTTTTCCTCTACACCACTTTATGGAAAAGGTTAAATTTACTCTTTTTCTAGAGCAAAAATATATTTAATTTAGTCTGAGTTGATACTCTGGTTTATGTTTTTTTAATCACTGCTTTTATTTTCTAAATAAAACCACCTAAATACAGTATTTTTAAACAAATTTTAATCAAAAAAGATAATTTCATTACTCCTACTTTATTATGTCACTCTCAGAGGTGACTTAATACATAGATACTTTGCCAGTTATGTAGGCTTAGAATTGGATAACTCTACAATTCTATCAGTGATGATCTCCCAAGACTACTGATTCTTCTTTCGAAAGATGTAAATCTGAACTGAGTCAATGGCATCAAGAGGAATTTCAGACAATAATCCATGAATTCATCAAATGTCCTAATTATAGAACAGGCTCATTTTTCACTTCAATGTAGATGTCTTTGTATTCATCTGATTGATAGGGTGAGAGATCTTATCTCATTTATTGGAAAAGTACATCTTCCCATTTGTGAAATGAAACATAAGTAGAACCAATTCCATTGAGGTCATGACTTGAAGACAGAGAAGAATGTGACAAATAGCTCACCTAAATAAAGCTCAAAGAATTATATATCTCTGGTCATACAGTTTTCATTTGTTCATAACAATATAGTGTGTTACACTAGATTCTGAATCAACAGCAAACTGAAAACATTAGGCCATTTAAATTGGGTCTTATAACATGTAAAGGAACTCTGAAGCTATACAGGAGAGTGATTCAGTATTTGCAAACTATGGGCCCAAATAAAAAATGACATTTTTAGAGCTCAAGGGTTAGCTCAGTGGGCTGAGTATGAAGGAGGCCTGGTTTTCATGAAGAAGGTCTGGGTTCCTTCCCAGGCAACACAAGATTGCTCAAGCACTGCCAGGCACATCTGCAGAGGACTAACCTAAGAGTAGCTTTTAAGCACCACTAAACATGGCACAAACCCTGTCCTTCCCCAAAGACATTTGAGAATAAACTGATCATAACAAGAAGTGTGTGTATGTGTGTGTGTGTGTGTGTGTATGTGTGTGTGCGTGTGTGTGTGTAATAAAGAATATCTGGAACAAAAAGTGACTACAAATTCACTGATTCATCCTACCAAGTCAACCACTTTACTTTTTCAAGAAGTAGTTCATCAGCTGAAATAGATGTCTCAGTCATAGATTATATGTCAAGACATGAGACACTCAGGCACTACTTAATACAATCCCTGCCACTGCAAAAATTAAAAGAGAGAGAGAGAGAAAGAAAAATCTAACATAATTTGACAATACTGACAAGTACTTAATTAGAATTGTGAAGCTAGTGAAAATAAAGATATTAAGATTGCTACAATAACTCATTAATTTATCTCCTTATTGACACCATACAGAAAGAAAATCAAACATTCTACTTCTTTTTCACCACTTTGAAATTTTATAAAAGTTTCTTGAACTAACTCTAAGTGTAAAACTAGGGACCTGAATTGTTTAGAGATCTATAATCTATGCAATCAATTTTACTGAATTAGTCATGATATGCAATGTACTTGTTACAAATTACATACACTATTAACTGTGTCTATTATTTAATGTGTTGTTATTTAACCTGTTGTTTTAATCAAATTCCTCTAATTGAATTCACATGTTATTTAAAATTATGATGAAATTTGAACAAATTTCAAGCACTTTGCATTTTTCATTTTCTTAAGTTTAGCTCATTTCTGTACTGATTATTATGTGGGGGAGACTGTTTGGAAAACAACCAGTGGTGCTCAGGGGTTACTCCTGATGTGCTCAAGGGTCATTCTTTGCATAGTAGGGTTGGCTGCATGTAAGTCAGCACTTTATTCAATTCCTGTATTATTTTTTCTGTCCCCATTTCTGTACAAATTATTTGCCTAAAGGTGAAAATCCTAACATAAGTATATTATTGAGTACCACAAGAGAACTACCATAAAACTTTCATATTTGCCTTTGTCTTAGCCAGGCATTTATATTTGAGAACTTAACATTAAAATTAGTGATGCTAACATTTAAAAATATTTAATGGGGCTGGAGTGGTGGCGCAGAGCAGTAAGGCATCTGCCTTGCCGGCACTAACCTAAGACAGACCTTGGTTCAATCCCCCGGCATCCCATATGATCCCCCAAACCAGGAGCAATTTCTTTTTTTTTCTTTTTTTGTGGGGGGGGGCACACCCATTTGATGCTCAGGGGTTACTCCTGGCCAAGCACTCAGAAATCCCCCTGGCTTGGGGAGACCATAGGGGACGCCTGGGGATCGAACTGAGGTCCTTCCTTGGCTAGAGCTTGCAAGGCAGACACCTTACCTCTAGCGCCACCTCATTGGCCCCAAATTTCTAAGTCCATAGCAAGGAGTAACTCCTGAGAATCACTGGGTGTGGCCCCCCAAAAAAAAACAAAAAAAATTAAACTCTGATATTTAAAGATTTCTTTAGATTTACAAAGAAATGCGCTTAAACACTAATAGTTGTTTTTTTTTTTTTTCAAAATGTGAATAGGGGCCAGAGAGATAGCATGGAGGTAAGGTGGAGTCTGCCTTGCATGCAGAAGGATGGTGGTTTGAATCCCAGCATCCCATATGATCCCCCGAGCCTGTCAGGAGCAATTTCTGAGCATAGAGCCAAGAGTAATCCTTGAGCGCTGCCAGGTGTGACACAACGTCATTATGACAAAAGGCGTGACTAGGGGGTCAGAGAGATAGCATGGAGGTAAGGCATTTACCTTGCATGCAGAAGGTCGGTGGTTCAAATCCGACATTCCATATGGTCCCCCAAGCCTGCCAGGAGTGATTTCTGAGCATGGAGCCAGGAGTAACCCCTGAGCGCTGCCAGTTGTGACCCAAAAACCAAAAACCAAAAACAAAACAAAAACCAAAAACAAAAAAAAAACAACAAATCTACAACAAGCTAGACACAGAGGGGACCACTTATACTAGGAGCCTGGGGGTCAAAGGAGTGGGATATGGGATGCATGCTGAAAACAGGGGAGGAGGGAGAACAACACTGGTGGTGAGAATGCCCCTGATTCAATGTCACTATGTACCTAAAATATTATTGTGAAAGATTTTTAATCCACTTTGGTCAAAATAAAAATTATTTCATTAAAAAATAAAAAAAATGTGAAGAATAAAACTAAACTGAATTGTGAATTCTAAATTTTGTTGTAATTTTTTTCTGTGGATAAACATTCAACCATTAGCCTAAAAATTATTTTGGAAAACATTCTTTAGAAAAAAAACTTCATCAGAGAAAGAACTATAAAGTATGAAATTCAGAGGGAAACAAGATAAAAGATACTGATTAATTGATGTTGTGGCTATGAATAAATTTGTGTAGAAAAGGTAAAATGTTGACCAACACAACTCAGCAATTTAGGAATGGATTGGCTCAAATTTAAGATGTGAAGCAAAGATGGCATATAATGTAGTTTGGTGCTTATGCTGTCCCAGCACACTGATCTCCAAAAGGTAAGATGAGAACAAAGCAGAAGACCTATAGTGTATCAACTGTGAAACTCATGACCTGGCCTGCATCTTCACCATTACTAGTTGCTTAAGGAACAAGTCATTTAACCTTCCAAAGCCCTTTTATCTGGTGAGATAATAATTGAACCTAGTATTTAAGCTGGAGATATGGAACTGTAACCTGTACGGTGCTTGCCTTGCATACTACTAACTTGATTTCAACCAGAGTTGCCACCTATGGTCCCTTGAGCACTGCCAGGACTGATCACTGAGCACCTTCAGGAGTAAGCCCTGAGCACATCAGGTATGGTCACCAAAAATAAACAAAAAAAAGGCCAAATTATTTTTGGGGGTGGCGGTTGGGCCACACCGTGTGACACTCAGGGGTTACTTCTGTCTATGCACTTAGAAATTGCTCCTGACTCCAGAAATATAACCAAGGTCTGTCCTAGATTGGCCGACCACGTGCAAGGCAAAGGCTCTACTGCTGTGTTATTGCTCCAGCCTCAAGGCCTAACATAATAGTAATATATAAGTAAATTATATGAATAGACACCTGTAAATTCTTTTTTTTTTTTTGGTTTTTGGGTCATACCCGGCAGTGCTCAGGGGTTACCCCTGGCTCTGCCCTCAGAAATCGCCCCTGGCAAATTCAGCTAACCAGATGGGATGCCGGGAATTGAACCACTGTCCGTCCTTGGTTGGCTGCATGCAAGGCAAATGCCCTACCGCTGTGCTATCTCATGTAAATTCTTTTTTGTTTGTTTGTTTTTTTGGGTCACACCCAGCAGCGCTCAGGGTTTACTCCTGGCTCTATGATCAGAAATTGCTCCTGGCAGGCTCGGGGGACCATATAGGATGCCAGGATTTGAACTACCGTCCTTCTGCATGCAAGGCAAATGCCTTACCTCCATGCTATCTCTCTGGCCCATAAATTCTTAATATACATTAGAGTATAGGGTAGGGGTAGCAAAGCGTTAGGTCATTTGCCTTGCACGCGGCTGACCCAGGAGGGACAGTGGTTCGATTTCCAACATCCCCTCTGGTCCCCCTAACTAGGATCCATACATACATATATACATAAGATATATACATATATGTTTTACATGTGTATATATATATGTATATATATACTTATGTATATATATATATATATATATATATATATACACACACACATTGGAGTATCATTCCATTACTGATATTTTTTAGGACACAATCTAGGAGGGCAGTATCAACTTGAGACCAAATATATCTCAACACAGCCAAATATTCCCTAGAGGAAGAAGGGCAGTGGAGTAAAATCCAGTTGAGAACCATTTGTCAACAGAGAAACTTGATTCTTGCTCTCAAGTCAATTTATTTAAATTTTTGGTTGAAACTACTGTACTGCCAAGAACAGTGTTAAGTAAACAAGTAAATAAGAAAAATAATTACTGCTAGAATAGAATGTCCAGAAAATAGTACTTGTATGTTTGTTTATGCATGTTTTTTATCTTTAAAGAAGTGCAGTGCAGTCTGTGAGAACCCATAAAATATTTTTCTGGGTGTTTGTACTCAAGCTGTTCACATTTAATGAGTAAGACAGAAAAATATGCAGCAAATAAAAGTTAATTGTTCAAATTTCCTTTAGTGAGGTGAATGAAACCAGGAAGTAACCTCAATATTCACATACCTAATATTGCATTCTTAGTTTAAAAAGTGTTCTGAAAACATAGAGACAACTATTTAACTTGCATAAAGCTGGGAACCTCTTGGGGCCGGAGCAATAGTATAGCGGTAGGGCATTTGCCTTGCACGTGGCTGCTCAGGGCGAACCTGGGTTCAATCCCCGGGTTCCATAGGAGCCTCCAGGCCAGCAACAATTTCTGAAGGCTCAGCCAGGAGTAACCTTTGAGTATCACCAGGTGTGGCCCCAAAACAAAAACAAACAAACTAACAAAACCCTGGGAACCTCTTGAGGGTTTACTTACTGTGTATATGTAGAGGTGCTGAGATGTTATATGTTGGGTCAGACATTTTTCTTTAAGAGAAAATTTAAATGTGAACGCATTTTAGATATTTTCCTTTCTGTAAATCAGTATTAATTCTAATTTGTCTCATTGATACAGAAAAGAATACATACTAAAACATTTCTAAAAGTGTTTGCTTTGGGGGGGGGTAGGGAACACCAGATATATTCAGTTTTACTTCTAGCTCTGTGCTTAGGAATCATTCTTGGTCGGGTGTGAAGAGACCATATAGGGTGCTAGGGATTGAACCTACATTGGCTGTACAAGGCAAGCACCCTACCCTCCTATACTATTTCTCTTATATCTTCTACTTAAGCTAATTTCGAGTAACTGAATAAGCATTGTGCCCAATTAAGTAGTCATTGTTTTAATGATGTAGGACTAGGTCAGGTGAAGTGGAAAATTCAGCTTCTGAATGTACTTTTAGGTTGAATCTTTTCAGAGCCCACATTGACTGAGCAGGTATGTAGAGAATGTTCCAGCTAACTTTGGTGAGGGCTGCCTTTAGTAGAAAGAAACAAGCATCATATCCTTGAGGACTCTGAATGTTTAGATATGTCTATGTACTCCTCCATCTTGCATTCCTAATCATTATACATAAAACAGCAGATGGTAAATATTATTTTTAGAGACCAGAAACATCCATTCACCTGGTATACAAGAAAGAGATGAGGAAGTAGAGAAACCCTTTTAGTAAGTTTTGTAAAAGTCTTCAGCAAAAATCTTTTAAGTTAATTTAGTAAATAAACATCTATCTGTGGGTAGTTGAAAGAAGATATGTACAATGAACACCTACACAATCGGCCCAGTGTTGATCGGCTTTTCCCATTCAAATGCACAATGGCCAGAGCATTATGGGTCCTGGAAAGTGGAAAAAATGGTTTTGATTAGTTTCAAAGTCAAATGTTGTCACCAACTAGAAATGCAATTCTAAAGAAACTATTACCCTTCCTTTTCTTTGAACAGCCTTAGATGGTCCCAAGATGATATGTTATTTAATGAACCCCCAAAACCTGAAGAAATCATGCAAATCCAGAGGCTCAAAGTTTTATGTTCACTTAAAGAAAACTCAGGAAACAGGGCAGGTCATAAAGGGCATGCATATTAGAAAAGTTACTAAGTATCAGAAGGATCTTACTGTGCAGAAGCACAGTTGTAAAATTCTAGTGTAAAGTGACAGCTTTGTAAGGTTTCCCCAGACCAAATGTGGAGCTGGACATCGGTAATTGTCCCTAAGAGTGCTGAAATTTTACTGCATATGCTTAAAAATGCAGGATCATGCTTAACTTAGGGGTGTGTGTATTTTTAGGTTCTCTGATCATTGAATATATCCAGGTGAAAATAAAATCCAAGAAGTGACACAGAATTTACAGGACTAATGGACAAATTGTCTCCCTGCCACATTGAGAAAATTCTTACTGAAAAAAGCAGATTGTTTTTAAACCTGAGGAAGGGAGGAAGGAAGGAAGGAAGGAAGGAAGGAAGGAAGGAAGGAAGGAAGGAAGGAAGGAAGGAAGGAAGGAAGGAAGGAAGGAAGGAAGGAAGGAAGAAGGAAGAAGGAAGGGAAGGGGAGGGAGGGAGGAGGAAGGGAGGGAGGGAGGGAGGAAGGGAGGGAGGGAGGGAGGGAAGAAGGGAGGAAGGAAGGGAGAGAGGGAGGGAGGGAGGGAGGGAAGAAGGGAGGAAGGAAGGAAGGGAGGGAGGAAGGGAGGGAGGAAGGGAGGAAGGGAGGAAGGAAGGGAATGAGGGAGGAAGGAAGGAAGGAAGGAAGGAAGGAAGGAAGGAAGGAAGGAAGGAAGGAAGGAAGGAAGGAAGGAAGGAAGGAAAGAAGGAAGGATGGAAGGAAGGAAAGAAGGAAGGAAGGAAAGATGGCAGGAAGGAAGGAAGAAGTAAAAAATAAAGGAAGAAGGAAAAAGAAAAAGAAATAAAGAAGGAAAAAGAAAAAGAAATAAAGAAGGAAAAAGAAAAAAAAGAAAAGAAACTCCAAAACCTGAAAAATAATAAGTCAGGAGTGTTGACAATGATGATCTTGGAGAGCCCAGGTCAGCCTGTGTTTCAGAAGTTGAACAGGCCCACTTTGTGACCTCTTTTCTTAGAAATCACTGAGTAGTATGTAGTAACACTATCAGAATCAGAAACATGAAAATTCTTTACTGGTTCTATTCTAATTTGAGTTGGCAGCTTTGGTTCATCCTTTGTGTCTATTGGGTTAGGGATTTTTGTTTTGTTTTGTTTTGTTTTGTTTTTGTTGTTTTTTTTTTTCTGTCTTTGGAAGACTTTTTTAGGCACAAGGATTCTCAGGCCAATGCCTTCTTAAGTGCCAAGGACACTGCTCTGCGCTCTGCGATGAGCACATGTTGATGATAGCTACCACTATTTTCTCCCATCAGCTGCCAGACAAAAGTGCTGTGCCTAATCATGGGCAGAGGAATAAAGTCAGATATTTCCATTTTTCCAGTCATCACACTAGCCCCACAGTAGGTGTACAACCACCATACATACTGAAACTACTACCTAGGATGTGAAAGATATTTAACAGAGGCAACAGTTGTTAGCAGATTCTTCCCACTTAGTTTTCACCAACATTGAATGGTATTGATTTCCAAGAAGGATAAAATTCTAACTTTTATTGAACCTAGAACACTGTCTTTTGTGAATAAGGCATAAATCCATGAATTGATATTCGACCAAGAGACTGTTTGGGCCTTGGCTAACAACCAGTTCAGAGGAGTGAGAATCTATGAGCTGAGGGTCTGGGTCACTGGTATATAATCTAGTGTCTCTAAGAATTCAGTTGTAAGACACAAACTCAAAGACAAAATTATTAAGCATTTTAAGATGGTGAACACAGAGCACCAAATTTCAAAGCCTTAAGGCCTTTGGGAGTCGGGCTTCTAATAGACTATAGTGGTCCTGCATAGCTGTTCCCTCTCCTACACTCTCTCTGCAGCATGAACCTCTACTGTAGATTTCTGTAATTCTTCCCTTGATTTAATTACTCTGTCTTGTAGCTTCCTTTACTCTTCCCTGTGATTTAAATTTTTAAGCTTAAGTGTTATCTCTTTTCTGGTGTCTTCTTTCATTTCTGGAGACAGACAGTAACTTCTCTATTTTGTGGAATTAACTTGTTACTGTTAACATATTTATCATCAGTCACAGACTTGTCTGTTACTGGTTCTGTTTCTCTTCATAGACTAGAAACTTCTGTAATGAGATATAAATGTGTATTCATTTAATGAATAAATATGCTGAAACAGAGTGTTTTTAGATAGTTAAGTTGGTAACAGTTTAGACATGAAGGAGGGACAGAGTGATAGCACAGTGGTTTGCTTTGCATGCAGCCTACCCAGGGATTTCTGAGTGAAGAGCCAGGAGTAATCCCTGAGGCACCTCTGGGTGTGATCTATAACAAATAAACAAACAAACAAAAAAGTTTAAACAACAAATAATATTTAACATTTAATCAAGCAATATTTTCTTTGATGCAATAAGTATTATGTTGTATGCAGATAATCATTAGATCATTTTTTTCTTTGGCCTTGGAGTCACACCAATGGTGGTCAGGGTATACTATAATTCAGTTTTTAGGGGAAGCTCCTTGTAGTGCTAGAAGACCATGTAGTACCAGGTATGAAACATGAGGCTTCTACCCAACATTCTTGTACACTTTGTGCTCTTTTTCTAGCTCTTATTATTACTTTTTAATAGCCAGGTTGGGATCACAATATTAATTTCTAAGTGACATGGTTACTTTAAAGAAAAATACCTTCCCATTAAATATTTCTCTATTCTAGGTGATATCATTTTATTAAATCCTAACACCACTAAGCAAGTTTGACAACCAAATGTTGTCACAAATAAAAATTAGCATAAGAATAATACTCATTTTTTCAAAAAAGATTTCAGAATTGTATAGGTTCTTATTTCATTAACTACTGACTTTTAATATTAGAACCAAAATCTGAATCTGGGTTAGAGCAATAGTAAAGCAAGTAGGGCACATACCTTGCATGTAGTTGACCAGGTTTGACTCCCAACATCGCCTATTGTTCCCTGAACTCTGCTGAGAGTGATTCCTGAGCACAGAACCAGGAGGAAGCCCTGAACACAGCAGAGTGAGACTTAAAATTCAATTATAAAGTAGAAGAAAATGTTTTAAATATCTAACGCTTAATTCAATTTTTGTCTGTTAACAATCTACTTTTTCTGCATACTGATCGAATATTTACTTCTTTAAAAATTCCAAATGCCTGTTTACATGTATGTCCATGCTGTTTGCTCTTTCTTAATAAAGCAAGTCCTCGGTTCTGAAATCAACTCATGCTCGAATGCAAAAAGAAAGAGAAAGACAAGACAAAATAAAATAAAATAATATTGGAGACATCAACCGTAATCTCCACACCAAAATAAAGACGTCAAAAAAATCGATCAATCGATAAATAAACATGTGGAAAAATGATTGTTTTGTGCTTTTTTTTCCCCCTCCTTTTCTTTATCCCCCCTGCATAGGCACAGTAACTATTGGGGTTATTGTAGAGGGAATTCCCTTGACCTAGGAGACACAGGGTTTCTCCACCCCTGAAGTATACTGTCATGGAATTAACTGTAGACTCCTTGCATGATCATTTACTCTCCCCTTGCTGCTTTCGTGGTGTGCAGAAGACTTCTGCTTTGTCTTGGATGGTAAAATCAGACCTCTGTTTCTAGAGATCTTTGTGGCTGTGCAGCTCAGGGAATGGAGTTTAGGAAGTCTTTCTTTGTGGTTCTAGCAGTTATGTTTCTTCAGTGTCGTTTTAATCCATCATCTGTAGTTGGTGTTCTTGGTCGTTATGTTGCTCCTAGACTGGAGCCTGGGATAAAGTCTTTTGTTATGTTTCCGGAAGACCCGTTCAGTTGCGGTAGTCTCAGTCAACCTTCAGGAATTGGAGCTCTTGTTTGTTGAACAGATCGTATTCCAAAAGCTAGGCTAGAGCTTTTTGTTGCTGTTGTTGTTGTTGTTGTTGGTCCCTGGATGTGTACTGTCCAGTCTTGGTTGTAACATCCAGTATATAGCGATCTTGGCTTTTGCACATATCAAAGGGTGACTTGTTTACTGATTTTGTCTTATTGATAGCTGATGCGGGAGGACAACTTGCTCTTAGATCAAGTTGTTCCCATTTCCTCCTTGTCAGGTTATCAATTTAGGACTGGCTCAAGTTGGTGTCAGAGCAGCATTGTAAATGCCCTGGAGGGTATTTGGTACTTATCTTTATTGCTGTAGTGGTCACCGGTTATTTAATTCAATAATTTTTTCTGTATTGTTGTGGTATTTCAATTACCTTTTTCACATCCTCTCTCAAACTGAGGTTGGAAGCCTCTAGAGAGACTCAGCCCATTTTCAGCGTATTTGACTTTTGACTTTTTTTTCTTTTTTCCTCTTATTTTGTACCCTATTCTATTGCTTTTCTTGCCTTCAAACAAAACCACATACCTCGATTTTTCTAGCTCTGCCTCTAAAATAGAAGGGGAAACAAGGGTTCCAGGACCAAACAGATATGAGATCACTAATAGTAAGCCAGACAAAGAGGGGTCCACCTACTCTAGCAGCCCAGGGGGTGATGGTGGGGTATATGGGGTGTATAAAGGGAAATGGAATGGGGGGAGGACATAGTTGGTGATGGGTATTCCCCTGATTCAATGTTAATATGTACCTAAAACACTGCTGTGAAAGATATGTAAGCCATTATGGAAAAAATATGTTTTAATCAGAAACTTTCTTTGACTTACATGTATTATTATTATATCAATTATATTATATGTTATGTTATGTCACTATATTATGTTATGTTAGCTTACCTCATTAGGTTAATCAATTTTGTCTCTTGAATAAATTCTTACAATAAAAAAGTAAAAAAAATAAAGCAAGTCCTACTCATTTTCATAAATAAAGTATTTTTAATTCAAGAATTTTTGACAATCGATTTGATTAACTATCTTTCAGCTTTTATTGCTAGTCCTTAACATTATGTCTGATATTATTTTCACTTTCATTTTTTCCATCCTATTCTTTTCTTTAGCATTCAAACTCAATGTGATTTAAATTTGCACAGTGTCTAATAAAGTATTTTCTTTTTTTAAAATAATTTTATTGTGATCAAACTGAATTACAAGTCTTTTACAGTGATATTTAGGGTTCATAGTGACTAAAAATTTGGGCCATTCCCACCACCAGTTTTGTACTCCCTCCACTCCTGTTCCCAGCATGCATCCCATACCTCCCTCCTTTGCCCTTTGGACTGATAGTGTGAGAGGTCTCCTTTATGTATAGCTTGCTGTAGATTGGGTATCAATTCTGGCGTCATTGACTTTGGATTTGGTGTTTAAGTCTAATCATTTGTTATTTCCACTCAGTCATAGGTTGTTCCTGGTACTAACCATTATTTTCCCTTAGTTATGAGGGAGAACAAGATTATTCAAGTTCTGTGGTTCTGTTGGAAAAAGAAAATAAAGAGGAAAAAAAGGAAAAAGATGGGGGGATCCGTCTAGAGGCTCTAATTGTTAGCCAAACCTATATTGTAGACAATTCATGCCTACAGTGTATATATATACCCTCTTATATATTATCTCCCCCCCCCTTTAGAACTCCCTTTATCCTTCCATCCCTCCAATCCTTATTAGTTATCCCTCCCTATTTGACTCTCTTTACCCTCAGCTTTTAACTCAGCAGGTACCAAGTCTGACCTCCTGCCCCAATAAGCCAACATCCAGCTCCCAAAGTGAAAGAACACCCTCTCAGTCCTAAAGTACTTTCTAAGGTAACTTTTTTCCTTTGGCTTTTTTTTTTTTTTTGCTACATTCATTAGTGCTCAGGGTTTAATCCTGGCTCTGCACACAGGATTACTCCTGGAAAACTTGGAAGACCTTTTGGAATTAAACCTGTATCCGTTGTGTGCATGACAAGTACCCTACCCACTATACTATCTCCCCAGCCCTGATATGACTTTATGTATTGTGTTTCATCTTAAAAAACAAAATGAACTCATTCTTGACCATTTTTTTACATTTTGTTAATTTTTATCATGACATTTACCTTTAAATTGTTTTCAACTTCATAGAATTTAATACTATTTTGCAAAGTTCCATAAATAATAACTTCTTTAATTGGTTAATATAATAAGCAGTTCCCAGTAACTGACATCAGAAAAGATTCTAGAACTTCCCTTAGGCAAATCTCATTCACTTTGCATAAAATCCAAGCCCCAAAAACAAGACAACTAAATTTGCTTGAAATGATATTTTGGATCAAATGTATTTATTTGTCCAAAATGTCCTAACATAAAAAATCAAATATATTTCAAGTGTTATATAACAAGTAGAGGATCCATAGTAGGAATTGAACTGAAGTATGCAGATGGACTTGAACTCATTAGAAGATTTCAGAGATGTCTGAAATAAAGAAAAGTAGTCCATCACTGAGTAATTTCATAAGAAAAATGTCAGGATGTTGGTGTTCAATCTCTCATCTAAAATATTTAGACCTCCTACATTTGTTGATTATTTTCTTATTAAAACTTGGACAATACAATAACTCTTAATAATATCCTTAACCACTAAAGTTTGCACAATGGAGACAAGACATACCATTCCAGCATTAGAAAGGCTTGGTCCTTTCCTTTCTGTTCTTGTGAGACACCAAAAGGGCTGGAGAAGCAGTGAAGCAAAGATTGTGGGTTTAAAGTAGCATTTTCTCTTACATTCCCTTCCTTTGACTATGAACTTATACTGGTGAGGCCACATAATATTGGGTTGAATGATGTAGAACTTCAAAACAAGTCCAAAACAACCTCTTTTGCCCAGTTCTTCCCTCTAATTAATGTATTGGAATGCATGTTGTGTGTTTCTGTAGCTCCACTATGGGTCAGTTAAAGCCATTGGCCTCACTTTACCCAGCGCTCCAAAGTGAGTAATCATTCATTTGAGCAAAAGGAACTGCATGAGCGTGAATAATATCAATAAGTCTGTGTTGGAATGATGAGGAGGGAAAGCAGAATATAATTTATTTCTTGTCTGGGATCAGAATTCTCTACCTGATAACTAAAATAAATTCAGAAACTATTCTGCAGAAAAACAATAGTGTCTAAACATTTCCAAGAAAGCCCAAAGAGTCTTTTTACATCTAGATGTCAACTAATCATGAGAACTTTGAATACTAGACAAAAGACTGTTATGCACAATGAGTTTTTTTCTTAGATAATCATGATATTTTACATTTGTTTTCTGTAATACATTTGATGCTGACTTATGCTTTTAAACAGTCCCTTTCTTGACTCCCAGGTTTACCTTAAAACATAGCACAGCGGCGTTTGCCTTGCAAACAGCCAATCCTGGACCAAAGGTGGTTGGTTCGAATCCCGGTGTCCCATATGGTCCCCCATGCCTGCCAGGAGCTATTTCTGAGCAGACAGCCAGGAGTAACCCCTGAGCAGCGCCGGGTGTGGCCCAAAAACCAAAAAAAAAAAAAAAAAAAGTAGGGTGGGTAAGACTATTGCCTCATACACTGTTCTCCAGAGTTTGAACCCCCTTGTCCCAAATGGTCACCTGGGCACCACCAAGCATGATTCCTGAGGGCAGAGCCAAGAGAAACCCTGAGCAGCTCAGGATGTGACCTAAACAACAACAACAAATAAAACACCAACCACACACACAAAATAATACCTGGAAACAACAGCAACACAATCACAATGATGACCAAATAAGGCAAGATGATAAAATATAAATTGAAGTGATATCCAATAGGGAGTACAGATATCAAATATGAACAAGTGCCTGAGAGCTAAACAAATACATATAAAACTAGAATATTAAACTTTTTTAGTATTTTTATTTATTTAAACATCTTGATTACAAATATGATTGTGATTAGGTTTCAGTCATGTAAAGAACACCGCCCATTACCATTGCAACATTCCCACCACCAATGTCCCAAATCTCCCTCCATCTCACCCCACCCCAACCTGTACTCCGGACAGGCTTTCCAGTTCCCTCATTCATTCACATGATTATGGTAGTTCTCAGTGTAGTTATTTCTATAACTACACTCACCACTCTTTGTGGTGAGCTTCATGAAGTGAGCTGGAAGTTCCAGCCCTCCTCTCATTGTCTCTGAGGATTGTTGCAAAAAGGACTTTTATTTTTCTTAAAACCCATAGATGAGTGAGACTATTTTGCATCTCTCTCTCCCTCTGACTTATTTCACTCAGCATAATAGACACCATGTACATCCATATATAGGAAAATTTCATGACTTCATCTCTCCTGACGGCTGCATAATATTCCATTGTGTATATGTACCACAGTTTCTTTAGCCATTTGTCTGGTGAGGGGCATCTTGGTTGTTTCCATAGCCTGGCTATTGTGAATAGTGCTGCAATAAACATAGGTGTGAGGAAGGGATTTTTGTATTGTATTCTTGTGTTCCTAGGGTATATTCCTAAGAGTGGTATAGCTGGATTATATGGGAGCTCAATTTCTAGTTTTTGGAGGACTCTCCATATCGCTTTCCATAGAGGTTGGACTAGACAGCATTCCCACCAGCAGTGGATAAGATTTCCTTTCTCTCCACATCCCCTACAGCACTGATTGTTCTCATTCTTTGTGATTTGTGCCAATCTCTGTGGTGTGAGATGGTATCTCATCGTTCTTTTGATTTGCATCTCCCTGATGATCAGTGATGAGGAGCATTTTTTCATGTGCCCTTTGGCCACTTGTATTTCTATTTTATCAAAGTGTGTTCATTTCTTCTCCCCATTTTTTGATTGGATTAGATGTTTTTTTCTTGTAAATTTCTGTCACTGACCTGTTATATTTTGGATATTAGCCCTTTATCTGATGGGTATTGGGTGAATAGTTTCTCCCACATGGTGGGAGGCTCTTGTATCCTGGGCACTATTTCCTTTGAGGTGCAGAAGCTTCTCAGCTTTATGTATTCCCATCTGTTGATCTATGCTTCCACTTGTTTGGAAAGTGCAGTTTCCTCCTTGAAGATGCCTTTAGTCTCAATGTCATGGAGTGTTTTACCTACATGTTGTTTTATATACCTTATGGTATCAGGTCTGATATCAAGGTCTTTAATCCATTTGGATTTTACCTCCGTTCATGATGTTAACTGGGGGTCTATGTTCGCATTTTTACAAGTGGCTAACCAGTTCTTCCAGCACCACTTGTTGAAGAGGTTTTTCCTGCTCCATTTAGGATTTCTTGCTCCCTTATCAAAAATTAGGTGATTGTATGACTGGGGAGCATTTTCTGAGAACTCAAGCCTATTTCACTGATTTGAGGGCCTGTCCTTATTCCAATACCATGCTGTTTTGATAAATATTGCTTTGTAGTACAGTTTAAAGTTGGGGAAAGTAATACTCCTTTTCCCTAGGAGTGCTTTAGCTATTCCAGGGTGCTTATTGTTCCACATGAACTTAATAAGTGTTTGATACATTTTTTGAAGAATGTCATGGGTATCTTTAGAGGGATCGCATTAAATCTGTATAATGCTTTGGGGAGTATTGCCATTTTAATGATGTTGATCCTGCCAATCCATGAGCACAGTATGTGTTTCCATTTCCAGTGTCCTCCCTTATTTCTTGGAGCAAGGCTTTATAGTTTTCTTTGTATAGGTCCTTCACATCTTTGGTCAAGTTGACTCCAAGATATTTGAGTTTGTGTAGCACCAATGTGAATAGGATTGCCTTCTTGAAGTCCATCTTTTCCCTATCATTATTGGTGTATGAAAAGGCCAGTGATTTCTGTGTGTTAATTTTGTAGCCTGCCACCTTGCTATATGAGTCTATTGTTTCTAGAGGCTTTTTGGTAGAGTCTTTAGGGTTTTCTAAGTAGAGTATCATGTCATCTGCAAACAGTAAGAGCTTGACTTCTTCTTTTCCTATCTGGATTCCCTTGAATCTTTTTTTTTGCCTGATCACTATAGCAAGCACTTCCAGTGCTGTGTGGAAGAGGAGTGGTGAGAGTGGACAGTAGGTTTCATCCCAGGAATGCAAGGATGGTTTAACATCCATAAATCTATCAATATACACAACATCAACAACAAGAAAAATAAAAATTACATGATCATATCAAAAGATACAGAGATAGCATTTGATAAGGTCCAACACCCATTCTTGATCAAAACTCTAAGCAAGATGGGAATGAAAGGAACCTTTCTCAATCGAGTTGAAGCCATCTACCACAAGCCAATGGCAAATATTATCCTCAATGGAGAAAAACTAAAAGCCTTTCCTCTAAATTCTGGTAAAAGATAAGGCTGTCCACTCTCACCACTCCTCATTATATTACAAAAAATACCATCTGATCATCTAAATAAATACAAAAATGGGGGCCAGAGAGATAGCATAAAGGCAGAGTGTTTGCCTTGCATACAGAAGGATAGTGGTTCAAACCCTGGCATCCCATATGGTCCCCTGAGCCTGCCAGGAGTGATTTCTGAGCATAGAGCCAGGAGTAACCCCTGAGCACTGCCAGGTGTGACCCAAAAAACAAATAAACAAAATAATAATAATAAATAATAAATGCAAACATTTCTGTCAAAATTAACACCTATTAAATATCAGAAAATTAGGAATAAATAAATATTTTATTATGATGATCATATCTATTAAAAAGTAACCTGTCATAATGGTAATAACATGAACACTTCTTTTTAAAATTTTTTTTATTTAAAGAAAATGCATCACATAGTTGACATAACTGATCATAATACATTTGTTTCAAGATAAAGGAAAGCAAAGTTACAGAAAAAATAGAAAGAAAAACTAAAAAATAAAATGGGAGAGAAAAAAAGAAAGAAGAAAATGTTTGGTGGCAAGTGTATTTGTGAAAATCACTATATCTCCAATAAAGTCATTAATACATTAGCAGAAGGTTTAGTAAGCTCTTTTTGTTTAAATATCAGATGTTTAAAAATGCAATAAAAAGGGGTGGAGTGGAGATGCTATTGTTGTTGTTGTTGTTGTTTGCATAGGCACAGCAAAATATGGGGAAAATAGAAAAAAAAAAACCTTTGCCTAAAAACAGAGAGACATTACACATGAAGTATCTTGGCATAAGACCAACTATAGGCTCCAGGCATACTAAGTTGTGTAACCCCCAAAATGCTTTCTCTGTGGTCCCAGTAAGAGCTCTTCACAATTATGGTTGTTGCTGTCAGGTTTCTGTGGTTAGAGATCCTGGTTTCTGTACAGATCTTATGTCGAAGTGAGGGTGACATGGAGCATCTTCTGGTTTCATCTCACCATTAGGTGGCAATGCAGAATATTCTGCCCTGAAAGCAGATTGTTGCTGTTACCAAGTCGTCAGTTTGTCATATGGACCCACTTTGGAGTAAATCAATGCCAGCACAGCAGTTGGGCCTTCCCTGGTAGAAGTCTAATTCCTGGTGCTAGTGTAGAAAACCAAGATTTTTCCATAGATGGGACCCAAGATTCAGGGGTGAATGGTCATTTTCTGATTTTCTGAAACTTAAGAAAAGTCACTATGACAAGAGTTAAAATGAACACTCTATAAATTAACGAAGCAAGGTTATTTTCCCTCAACATCATTATTTAACATTATTCTAAAGTTATTAACTACTGCAATAAGGCAAGAATAATAAATTAAATTTTAATATATTATAGAAAAATAAGTTGGGATTTAAAATTATTGTAATAATAGGGCTGGAGCGATAAAATAACGATAAGGTGTTTGCCTTGCACTCAGCCAACCTGGATTGGACCCGGTTTCAATCTCTGTCATTATATATCCTCAGGTCCCCCAAGCATGTCAGGAGTGATTTCGGAGTGCAGAGCCAAGAGTAACTCCTGAGGGCCCCAAATAAAATCAAAAAAATAAAGTTATTGTAATAAAGAATAGTCATATATAAGATACCATTCCTAAAAATAGTCTATTAAGGCTAATATGTTAATTAATAAATGTTGCATTAAATAAGTAAATAAATGGAATTATATTTTATCATAAAATATGGAATGATATAGTAATATTTAGAATTAAACTATCTGTTATAAATTTAACATAGTACAACAAAATTGAGAAAGTTTTATAGAAACTAACAAATGATTGCAAAATTTATAAAAAACTGAAAATGACCTAAAATAAATAAGACAGTTTAAAAAGATATTCCATAACATCACAATGAGTAAAATTGTACAGAATTTGCATGAGTATAAATAAATTGATGTAATGTAAGTGAAACTTCTGAATTTGTGCTCAGGAATCACTCCTTCTGGCCCTTAGGGATCATATGGAGTCCTGGTAATATAATCCCCATGGCCATGAATAAGACAGCATCCTACCCATTGTATTCTCTCTCCAGTCCCAGTAGTTCTTAGTTTAAAGAGTAGTAGCCTTTATTTTTAACAAATAATACTGAAACCACTAAATGTCCATGTCAAAAATACAATAACTCAAATTTGCATCCCACTTACAAAGTTAACTTGAAGTTTCCCACACATGTAAATGTGTGGATCTAAAGCTATATAACTTTTGAAGTAAACAGCAGAAAATTCTTATGACCTTGATGTATAGAAATAAATAATTAGAGAGCATGAAAACCGGCATAACTTTGCAAAAGCCGGCTCCCTGTGTGTGACACCAGGCGGGGAAAATCCACCGGCCCAGTGGGGCCCAATTGTGAAAAACTGTGAGTTTGACCTGTATATGTCTGTCTACTGTCCTCTTGTGTGAAACTCTTGCGACTGGGGCAAAAAGAGACTCCAGAAACATCGCTCGCCCAGACGCCATTTTCAGGAAGGGACTACAGAGCATGAAAACCGGCATAACTTTGCAAAAGCCGGCTCCCTGTGTGTGACACCAGGCGGGGAAAATCCACGAAAGTACACCGGCCCAGTGGGGCCCAACTGTGAAAAACTGTGAGTTTGACCTGTATATGTCTGTCTACTGTCCTCTTGCGTGAAACTCTTGCGAGTGGGGCAAAAAGAGGTTCCAGCGGAGCACGGCTGCGTAGCAAAGCGGAGCGGCCGTGCACTCTTTCTAAGGAAAGAACACCATTGCAACAAAAAGGAAAAATTAAACTAAGAACGGTGCTATATCACAGAAGCAAACATTTCTCTCCAGACTGTCTTCTCTGTCACATGCTCGGGCCTAAGATTTGACCCAGTGTGAGGCTTCATCCACGGAGGACTCCCCTACCTTAGAGGCAAGACAGCCCATCCAGAAAGAAAGGAGCCAGAGGAGTGTGGCTGCCTGCATCATATAGACAATGAATACCACCAAAACACATAGAAAAACCCACAATACAAGTGTGACAATGGGGAAACAACGCAGGCCAGCATCAGACATAGAGAATGAAGATGACAATTCTGAGGACCAGATAATGACCAACCAACTAATCAACCTCTCAGTTAAGGACTTTAGACTAGCAATATGGAAGATGCTCAACGGACTCCAAGAAACCATGGATCGAGTTGAACAGAACACTAATAAGAACCAAGAAAATATGAAGACAGAAATCACAAAACTCCAAACTGAAATAACATGTCAACTAACAGGACTGAAAAAGTCAGTAAACGAAGTGAATGACAAAATGGATAAGCTCTGGGACAGGGTATCAGAAGCTGAGAATAGACTTGGTGCTGTGGAAGATGAGATACATAGCAATTCCATACAGCAGGAGAGATTGGAAAAAAAACTTAAAGCAAATGAACAGACAATGGAAAAATTAGTCAAAGAATGGGAACAGATGAAAATAGAAGTCTATGATAAGATCAACAGAAACAACTTAAGAATCATTGGAGTCCCAGAGACCCAGGAAGAAAATTTCCAGGAAGAATCAACGGTCAAGAACATCATTAAAGAGAAACTTCCAGAGCTAAAGAATATATGTGATCAAATCCTGCATGCCCGAAGAGTACCAAACAAAAGAGACCTCAGAAAAACCACCCCAAGACACATCCTAGTCACAATGACAAATCCCACAGATAGAGACAGAATTCTGAAAACAGTAAGATCCAAAGGGGAAATCACGTTCAAGCAAGCTTCCCTGAGATTTACAGCAGACCTGTCACCAGAAACACTCAATGCCAGAAAGCAGTGGTTGGATATTGTGACAAGACTGAATGAAATGAATGCTTCATCCAGAATACTATACCCAGCAAAACTCACTTTCCTGTTTGACGGAAGAATACATGGCTTCACAGACAAAAAACAGCTCAGAAACTTCACAGACACAAAACCAGTCTTAAGAGAAAAACTGAAAGACCTAATCTAAGACAAGACTACCCAAAAGACACACCAAATTTTGAAATAAAGATGGCGTTAAATCCCAGGACAATTCTTTCTCTCAACGTCAATGGACTAAATGCACCAGTTAAGAGACACAGAGTGGCTAAATGGATCAAAAAACTCAATCCAACCTTCTGCTGCCTACAAGAAATGCACCTGAATAGTCAGAACAAACATAGACTCAAAATAAAAGGCTGGAGAAAAATTATCCAAGCAAACAACACCCATAAAAAAGCTGGAGTGGCCATACTAATATCAGATAATGCAAACTTTATACTCAGGAAGGTTGTAAGAGACAAAGATGGACATTTTATATTAATCAAGAGGTACGTAGAGCAGGAAGAATTCACTCTCCTAAACATATATGCACCGAATGAGGGGCCAGCAAAATATTTAATACAACTGTTGACAAATCTGAAAAATAATATCAACAACAACACAATAATTGTGGGGGAACTTAACACGGCTTTGTCAACACTGGATAGGTCAATCAGACTGAAACCCAACAAGAATATACTAGACCTGAGGAGAGAAATGGAAGAAAGAGGCCTAGTGGATATATATAGGACACTCCATCCCCAGAAACCTGGATACACATTCTTCTCCAATGTACATGGGACATTCTCCAGGATAGACTACATGATGGCACATAAAACATACCTCCATAAGATCAAGAGGATAGAAATTTTGCAGACTACCTTCGCTGACCACAAGGCTCTGAAATTATTTGTGACCTCCTAAGGGACTCAGAAGAAAAACTTCAACACCTGGAAGTTAAACAGCCTAATGCTCAATAACCAGTGAGTCCGAGATGAAATCAAGGAGGAAATCAAAAGGTTCCTGGAAACAAATGACAATAAAGACACAAACTATCAGAACCTATGGGACACAGCAAAAGCAGTACTGAGAGGAAAATTTATAGCTTTGCAAGCACACATCAGGAAGGAAGAAGGAGCTTACCTGAGTAGCTTAATGACACAGCTAATAGAACTAGAAAATGCTCAACAAAAGGACCCAAGAATAGGAAGACAGAAGGAAATAACAAAGCTGAGAGCAGAAATCAATGAAGTGGAAACTCAAAAAACAATGCGAAAGATCAACGAAAGCAGAAGTTGGTTCTTTGAAAAAATAAACAAGATTGATAGACCACTGGCAAACCTAACAAAGAAAGAGAGAGAAACTTGATAACTCGTATCAGGAATGAAAAAGAAGAGATCACTACTGTTATGACAGAGATTCAAAGGGTAATCAGAAACTACTTTGAAAAACTCTACGCCACTAAAAATGAGATCCTGGAAGAAATGGATAAATTCTTGGACTCTTATAATCTTCCACGGTTGAAGGAAGAGGATGTAGCATATCTAAACACCCCCATCACCATTGATGAAATTAAAACAGTAATCAAATGTCTGCCGAAAAACAAAAGCCCAGGTCCAGATGGATTCACTAATGAATTCTATCAAACTTTCCAAGAGGAACTACTGCTAATCTTGGCAAGACTCTTTCATGAAATTGAACAAGCAGAAACACTTCCAAATAGCTTTTATGAAGCCAACATCACCTTGATACCTAAACCAGACAGAGATGCTACAAAAAAAGAAAAATACAGACCAATATCGCTGATGAATGCAGATGCAAAGATCCTCAACAAAATCCTGGCAAATAGAATTCAATGCCTCGTTAAGAAGGTCATCCACTACGATCAAGTAGGTTTCATCCCAGGAATGCAAGGCTGGTTTAACATCCGTAAATCTATCAACATAATACACAACATTAATAACAAGAAAAATAAAAACCACATGATCATATCAATAGATGCAGAGAAAGCATTTGATAAGGTCCAACACCCATTCTTGATCAAAACTCTCAGCAAGATGGGAATGGAGGGAACCTTTCTCAATATAGTGAAGGCCATCTACCACAAGCCAGTGGCAAACATTATCCTCAATGGAGAAAAACTAAAAGCCTTCCCTCTAAATTCTGGCACAAGACAGGCTGTCCTCTCTCACCACTCCTATTCAACATAGCACTGGAAGTACTTGCTATAGCGATTAGGCAAGAAAAGGATATCAAGGGAATCCAGATAGGAAAGGAAGAAGTCAAGCTCTCACTGTTTGCAGATGACATGATACTCTACTTAGAAAACCCTAAAGACTCTATCAAAAAGCTTCTAGAAACAATAGACTCATATAGCAAGGTGGCAGGCTACAAAATTAACACACAAAAATCAATGGCCTTTCTATACACCAATAGTAATAAGGATGAAATGGACATTAAGAAAACAACCCCATTCACAATAGTGCCACACAAACTCAAATATTTTGGAATCAACTTGACTAAATATGTGAAGGACCTATACAAGGAAAACTATAAAACTCTGCTCCAAGAAATAAGAGAGGACACACGGAAATGGAAACACATACCCTGCTCATGGATCGGCAGGATTAACATCATCAAAATGGCAATACTCCCCAAGGCATTATACAGATTTAATGCCATCCCTCTAAAGATACCCATGACATTCTTCAAAGAAGTGGATCAGATACTTTTGAAATTCATTTGGAACAATAAACACCCTCGAATAGCTAAAGCAATCATTGGGAAAAAGAATATGGGAGGAATTACTTTCCCCAACTTTATACTGTACTACAAAGCAATAGTTATCAAAACAGCATGGTATTGGAATAAGGACAGGTCTTCAGATCAGTGGAATAGGCTTGAATACTCAGAAAATGTTCCCCAAACATACAATCACCTAATTTTTGATAAAGGAGCAGGAAATCCTAAATGGAGCAGGGAAAGCCTCTTCAACAAGTGGTGTTGGCACAATTGGATAGCCACTTGCAAAAAATTGAACTTAGACCCCCAGCTAACATCATGTACGAAGGTAAAATCCAAATGGATTAAAGACCTTGATATCAGCCCCAAAACCATAAGATATATAGAACAGCACATAGGCAAAACACTCCAGGACATTACAGGCATCTTCAAGGAGGAAACTGCACTCTCCAAGCAAGTGAAAGCAGAGATTAACAGATGGGAATATATTAAGCTGAGAAGCTTCTGCACCTCAAAGGAAATAGTGCCCAGGATACAAGAGCCCCCCACTGAGTGGGAGAAACTATTCACCCATACCCATCAGATAAGGGGCTAATCTCCAAAATATACAAGGCACTGACAGAACTTTACAAGAAAAAAACATCTAACCCCATCAAAAAATGGGGAGAAGAAATGAACAGACACTTTGACAAAGAAGAAATACACATGGCCAAAAGATACATGAAAAAATGCTCCACATCACTAATCATCAGGGTGATGCAAATCAAAACAACGATGAGGTGCCACCTCACACCCCAGAGAATGGCACATATCACAAAGAATGAGAATAAACAGTGTTGGCGGGGATGTGGAGAAAAAGGAACTCTTATCCACTGCTGGTGGGAATGCCATCTAGTTCAACCTTTATGGAAAGCGATATGGAGATTCCTCCAAAAACTGGAAATCGAGCTCCCATATGATCCAGCTATACCACTCCTAGGAATATACCCTAGGAACACAAAAATACAATACAAAAACCCCTTCCTTACACCTATATTCGTTGCAGCACTATTTACCATAGCAAGACTCTGGAAACAACCAAGATGCCCTTCAACAGACGAATGGCTAAAGAAACTGTGGTACATATACACAATGGAATATTATGCAGCTGTCAGGAGAGATGAAGTCATGAAATTTTCCTATACATGGATGTACACGGAATCTATTATGCTGAGTGAAATAAGTCAGAGAGAGAGAGAAAAACGCAGAATGGTCTCACTCATCTATGGGTTTTAAGAAAAATGAAAGACACCCTTGTAATAATAATTTTCAGACACAAAAGAGAAAAGAGCTGGAAGTTCCAGCTCAACTCAGGAAGCTCCTCAGGAAGCTCACCATAAAGAGTGATGAGTTTAGTTAGGGAAATAACTCCATTTTGAACTGTCCTAATAACGAGAATGTATGAGTAAAATGGAGAGCCTGTCTAGAGTACAGGCGGGGGTTGGGTGAGGAGGAGGGAGACTTGGGACATTGGTGATGGGAATGTTGCACTGGTGATGGGTGGTGTTCTTTACATGACTGAAACCCAAACACAATCATGTATGTAATTAAGGTGTTTAAATAAATTAAAAAAAGAGGAAATAAAAAAATAAATTAAAAAAAGAAATAAATAATTATAGAATAAACCATAACCACTAATAATTTAAAAAGACTGTTAATTTTTTATATGTTTTGAGATCACACCCAGTGGTGTCCAGGGGTTACTCCTGGCTCTGCGCTCAGAAATCACTCCTGGCAGGCTTGGGGGACCATATGGGATGCCAGGAATCGAACGTGAGTTTGTCTTCTGTTGGCCACATGCAAAGCAAATGACCTACTGCTGTGCTATTGCTCTAGCCCCATTATTGTTTATAAGTTTCCTTTATATTATTCATATTTCCAATATTCATTGAGTTGTACAATCAATATGTCTTCATTTTTTTAAAATTTACTAAAGCCAGTATAAAGTTTTTTTAATATTCTAGTATAAAGCTAGTATAAATTTTATAATATTGTAGCAAATAAAGAAGATAATCCAGAAACATTATATCAGAATGAATCAGGTATAATATTTTCTTGTTAAAAATAAAAATAATTTCCAGAAAAATCACTCTCCCAGAAGCCCATTCTAGGGCGGGACCACCAAGGAACTGCTCCATAACGTGAAAACTGGCTATAAGCAGTACTTTGCAGAAGCCAGGTCCCCTGCTTGTGACGTCAGGCTGGGAAAATTTCCGAAACTACACCTGACCAGTTGGGCCCAACTGTGAACAATTGTGAGTGCTGCCTGTGTGTGTTTGTCTACTATCCTGTCATGTGGACCTCTTGGGTGTGGGCCGAAAAGAAGCTTCAGAACTCGCTTTCCAGAGGTCCATTCTAGGGCGGAAACGCCAAGGAACTGCTCCATAACATGAAAACCGGCTATAAGCAGTACTTTGCAGAAGCCAGGTCCCCTGCTTGTGACGTCAGGCTGGGAAAATCTATGGAACTATGCCTGCCCAGTGGGACCGAACTGTGAAAAATTGTGAGTGCTGCCTGTGTGTATCTGTCTACTGTCCTGTCGGGTGAACCTCTTGGGAGTGGGCCGAAAAGAGGCTCCAGAACTCGCTTTCCCAGAGGTCCATTCTAGGACGGAAATGCCAAGGAACTGCTCCATAACATGAAAACCGGCTATAAGCAGTACTTTGCAGAAGCCAGATCCGCTGTTTGTGACGTCAGGCTGGGAAAATCTATGAAACTACGCCTGCCCAGTGGAGCCCGACTTTGAAAAATTATGAGTGCTGCCTGTGTGTGTCTGTCTACTGTCCTGTCATGTGAACCTCTTGGGAGTGGGCCGAAAAGAGGCTGCAGAAGAGCATGGCTGCTCTGCTTCACTACACGGCCGTGCGCTCTTTCTAAGAAAAGAACACCATCGTAACAAGAAGAAAAAATCAACTAAGAACTCTGCTGGATCACTGAAGCCCAGCATTTCTCTCTGGGCTGTCTTCTCTGCTGTGTGCTCGGGCCTAAGATTTGATCCTGTGTGAGGATTCATCCATGGAGGACTCCCCTCCCTTGGAGGCAAGTCGACCCATCCAGAAAGGTGGAGCCAGAGGAGTGTGGCTGCCTAAATCATTTAGCCAATGAATACCACCACAACACCTAGAAAAACCCACAATACAAGTGTGACAATGGGGAAACAACACAGGCCAGCATTAGACATAGAGAATGAAGATGACAATTCTGATGACCTGATAATGACCAACCAACTAATCAACCTCTCAGATAAGGACTTTAGATTAGCAATATGGAAGATGCTCAAAGAACTCAAAGAAACCATGGATCAAATTGAACAGAACACTAATAAGAACCAAGAAAATATGAAGACAGAAATCACAAAACTCCAAACTGAAATAACATGTCAACTAACAGGCCTGAAAAAGTCAGTAAATGAAGTGAATGACAAAATGGATGAGCTCTGGGACAGGGTATCAGAAGCTGAGAATAGAATTGGTGCTGTGGAAGATGAGATACATAACAATTACATGCAGCGGGAGAGATGAAAAAAAAACTTTAAGCAAATGAACAGACAATGGAAAAATTAGTCAAAGAAAAGGAACAGATGAAAATAGAAGTCTATGATAAGCTCAACAGAAACAACTTAAGAATCATTGGAGTTCCAGAGACCCAGGAAGAAAATTTCCAGGAAGAATCAACGGTCAAGAACATCATTAAAGAGAAACTTCCAGAGCTAAAGAATATATGTGATCAAATCCTGCATGCTCGAAGAGTACCAACCAAAAGAGACCCCAGAAAAAAAAAAAGCCAAGACACATTCTAGTCACAAAGACAAATCCTACAGAGAGAGACAGAATTCTGAAAACAGCAAGATCAAAAAGGGAAATTACATTCAAGGGAGCATCCTTGAGATATACAGCAGACCTGTCACCAGAAACACTCAATGCCAGAAAGCAGTGGTGGGATATTGTGACAAGACTGAATGAAATGAATGCTTCACCTAGAATACTGTACCCAGCAAAACTCACTTTCCAGTTTGATGGAAGAATACATGATTTCACAGACAAAAAACAGCTCAGAAACTTTACAGACTCAAAACCAGTCTTAAGAGAAAAACTGAAAGACCTAATTTAAGACAAGACTAACCAAAAGACACACCAAATTTAGATATAAAGATGGCAATAAATCCCAGGACAATTCTTTCTCTCAAAGTCAATGGACTAAATGCATATTCAAGGAGGAAACTGCACTCTCCAAGCAAGTGAAAGCAGAGATTAACAGATGGGATTATATTAAGCTGAGAAGCTTCTGCACCTCAAAGGAAATAGCATCCAGGATATAAGAGCCCCCCACTGAGTGGGAGAAACTATTTACCCAAAACCCATCAGATAAGGGGCTAATCTTCAAAATATACAAGGCACTGACAGAACTTTACAAGAAAAAAACATCTAATCCCATCAAAAAATGGAGAGAAGAAATGGAGAGACACTTTGACAAAGAAGAAATACAAATGGCCAAAAGACACATGAAAAAATGCTCCACATCACTAATCATCAGGGAGATGCAAATCAAAACAACGATGAGGTGCCACCTCACACCCCAGAGAATGGCACATATCACAAAGAATGAGAATAAACAGTGTTGGCGGGGATGTGGAGAAAAAGGAACTCTTATCCATGCTGGTGGGAATGCCGTCTAGTTCAACCTTTATGGAAAGCCATATGGAGATTCCTCCAAAAACTGGAAATCGAGCTCCCATATGACCCAGCTATACCACTCCTAGGTTGTACCCTAGGAACACAAAAATACAATACAAAAACCCCTTCCTTACACCTATATTCGTTGCAGCACTATTTACCATAGCAAGACTCTGGAAACAACCAAGATGCCCTTCAACAGACGAATGGCTAAAGAAACTGTGGTACATATACACAATGGAATGTTATGCAGCTGTCAGGAGAGATGAAGTCATGAAATTTTCCTATACATGGATGTACACAGAATCTATTATGCTGAGTGAAATAAGTCAGAGAGAGAGAGAAAAAAACGCAGAATGGTCTCACTCATCTATGGATTTTAAGAAAAATGAAAGACATTCTTGCAATAATAATTTTCAGACACAAAAGAGAAAAGAGCTGGAAGTTCAAGCTCACCTCAGGAAACTCACCATAAAGAGTGATGAGTTTAGTTAGAGAAACAACTACATTTTGAACTGTCCTAATAATGAGAATGTATGAGGGAAATGGAAAGCCTGTCTAGCGTACAGGCGGGGGTCGGGTGAGGAGGAGGGAGATTTGGGACATTGGTGATGGGAACGTTGCACTGGTGAGGGGTGGTTTTCTTCACATGACTGAAACCCAAACACAATCATGTATGTAATCAAGGTGTTTAAATAAAATATAAAAATCAAAAAAAAAAAAAGAACTCAGAAATCACTCTTGGTAGGATTTGGTGCATCATCTGTGATACCAGGAATTGAAAAAAATATATATAAAAAAATAAAAATAATTTTCAGGAACTCACATTTACCTAGTCAATTTACTCTAAGGCCAGAATTTAAGTTTTCTGCTCCCTATATCACCATTTTCCAACTTGCTTCTTTGTGTTATGAAGTTATTTGAAGATAGCCACTAAACAACAGCTGTCTATTTTTCTTTTAGTTCGGTGACAGGGGAAATAAACATTTCCCATTCTTTTACAACTAATGCCATTCCACATTCAGCAAGCTCTTTGGTTACTGTCATAGGTAGCAGCTTGTGTTTTCTAGTGGTAAGAATGCATTAATCCTTCTGATAAAAGGCAGTTTGAGGAAGGTGAGCAGAGTGCGGGACACTTTAATTTGTCTAGTCCTTTTTTTTTTAACCTTTGAAATCTTCCAGAATCTATTTTCCAATCTGTCATACGCAACTCTTACATCCCACTCTAGAGCTTTTACATTAATTTTTTATATTAGAGAGGCATAAGATCAATTTATAATGAAGGTGGTCTCCCATGTATTTCTATATTATTGATAAATGAATTTTATCATATTTACATATATGAACCTATGTACTTAGAATGTAAAAGAATAAGTTATTTATGCTGAAAATATAAAATTTGCTTAGATTATTTTTTTATTTTAAAACTGACAGATTATTTACAGCATTTAATTATGAGATGGATAGTTTATCAAGAAAGTGGTAAATGTTATTATAAATTGAATGAATCTCCCAATACATTAGTAAATAATTTTTCACATGTGCCCTATCCTCAAAACATAAATTACATACTTTTGTATAGGAATTAGAAACTTCCTTCCTTGAAAAACTATACTAGAAAACCAAGAAAAAATTACGTGCCACTAACATAATTGTTTCAGTGAATTATAAAATTTTAAATCTTCTCTAAATTTTTCCAATTACTCAATATCTAGTGAGAATTTTATTTCAACATCTTTGGCAGCTTCTCAAATTATACATAATAGAAAAATTAATCATAGGAAGACATTAATGAAAATGACAATACTTCTCACTACTGCCTAGAGGATATTTACTAGGATAAATTATAGTATATTTTAGTTAAATGAATAGTTATTTCTCCCTCTCTAACCACAATTTTCAATCTTTATTTCCCTAAACTATTAGTGATTCTCTTGGGAAACTCTTAAGTTGCTTTGGTAGAGAGCATATTTGTAAGAATATCTATATATCAGAGCTTTACCTTAAAGTCTTGATCTATGTCATATGATAAGTAATGAGGTACATTCAACATTTAGTTGAAAACTAACACTTTTTAATATAACATAATAGGACACAAAGGAAAATAATTTTTGAATTTATTTTTTTTTCTTTTTAGTTTTAGGGCCATACCAGAGGTTTCTCTGAAAACCATATGGGAAGATGAGGATTAAAAGCTAGGATGGTCCCATGCAAGGCAAGCACCGCTGTACTATTTCTTCCATCCTCGTTTTTGTTTTTGTTTTTTTATTTTTTTATATTTTATTTAAACACCTTGATTACATACATGATTGTGTTTGAGTATCAGTCACGTAAAGAACACCACCCATCACCAGTGCAACATTCCCATCACCAATGTCATCCTCATTTTTTTTTAATAAAAATCCTATGTTCAATGAAGCAGAAATGGTAAGCAATAGTATACTATCAAACACAAAAGTGCCAATTGTCATATTGTGGAAGAATGAAGAAGCAGTGTCTTCACAAAATAATCACAAGAGAAAATTTGACATTTGTTAAGTAAGTTCTATTGTCAGATCTTATTGTTAAGGAATTTACTCTTAGTACTAACAGAAATATATGAGGTGCTATTGCATTTACTCAGATGAAAAAAACTAAAGCTTAAAAAGATTAATCATTTCCCAAGGCATAATTCTCATTTTACCTGTTCAAGATTTCATTTTATTGATATTGATGCTTTAAGACAGTTAAACTATTCCTGCTTCTTTTTGCATTTCTCAGAAGTTAGAAAAGAAGCCCTCAATCCCATCCAGATTTTCCAATTTATTAAAACTCTTCACCCTCAGTTCTTAATCTATTAGGCATCAAGACTGACCTCCTACCCCAACGAACCAGTACCCAGCACCCGAGCAAAGGGACATTCACTCAAACCCACACCTCATCCCCGGCAGGAAAAGACAACCAACACCCCTACTGAATCATGCTGTGTGGCTCTCCCTACCAACTTATCCTAACGTGGACTGTTGCTGGATACCGAACTTAGCCCTAAAAGGACTCCCAATGCAAGAATTTTACACAAGACCCCCCTCAAATCTTTTACCAATCTCAGGAAGGGCAGGGTGTGCGATGAAAAGGTGCCTGGGAACCCACACCCCACAAGAAAATCTCAAAAGGCAATGGGGAAACCTATACTTCCATCATAAGTATAAGACCTGTATAACACTACCTCTTTATTTTTTATTTCATTTTACTTAAAATCATTTTTTCACTATACATTATGTGAGCAAATATATATTTTTTATTTCTATTTTTATGTTTTTTGGGTGTGTGACTTTTCTTTGTTCTTTTCACCCTCAAATGCACCGGCAATATAATGAAACACCATTTCTTCCTGCAAAAGCACACTAAAAAAGGGGAAATCCCACGTATATAAACAAGCTCTTATCTACTAAGGATAAGAACTCATACTTATTTACAATACAGGGGAATGTCCCACCTTGAAAATATGTCATGTGGATCCATCTTAGATGCCAGAAGATTATACACCGACCGTCCAGACTTGAATCCTGAACCCCAGACATAGAATCGACACAGTTCTTCACAACAGCTACAGGAACCAAAGCCCATCTGCGACATCCTGAATACTACTCGATTTCTACTCGATGAGGCAGTTCTAATATGATATCCTGACAACGAGAAAATTGGGAACAAATGGACGTAAGAACAGGTTATCCTACCTTACCAACTAATGATAAAACAAAATCAGAAGACTTACCACACTATGGGCTATGCAAAAGCCAAGAACATGATCTACAGATAGATAGAACCATGACCGGGCAGTATGCATTCTGGGATCAACAAGAAAGCCCTAATCTAAGATTTGGTCTACGTCCTGCATAACAATCATTGTGGTGTACCCCAAGACCCACCCATCGCCATCCAGCCCCATCGTTATTTATTTTATGCTACAAATCATGACCTCCAATTCCAGAGTCCTGACTTAGGCAATTGCAACTGAACGGGTCTTCTGGAAACATAACGAAAGATGATATCCCAGGCTCCATCTGAGTTTCAGCGCAAGGGCCAAGACCACTAACCACAGAAGACAGATTAAAATGACATCGAGGAAACAGAACTTCTAAAATCACAAAACAAGTCTTCATCATAAGTTCCACTCCTTGACCTGTGCACAGACTGAGACCTGTAGATTTAGAGGTCTGTTTTTAACATCCAGATCGGAGCTGAAGTCTTCCATATGGCACAAAAACACCAAGGGGAGAGTAAATGAATGTGAAAGAAGTCTATAGATAATCCCATGACAATATATTCCAAGGGTAGAGAAACCCTGTATCTCTTAGGCCAAGGGGATTCCCGTTTCGGATGACCCCAATATTTACTGTGCCTATGTGGGGGGAGGGGGGGACAAAAAACACTAAATAATCCTTCCTTTTTAATTTTTATTTTAATTTTTTATTTTTTATTATTTTTTATCTAGTTTTTGTCGATTTCTTTGTTTTGGGATAGATATTGAAGTAGTTGTCCATTTTTTAATTATATATTTACTTTTTCTTTCTTCTTTTCTCTTCTTCCTTCTTTGCGCCTTGTATATTTCCTATCTCAAGACCATGGCAACTATGTGGTGCATATTTTTATTGCTGCAGTGCTTCACTGGGAATCTTATTTGATTCCTCTTTTTGAACTGTTTGTGGTGTTTCACCTTCTTCTTTTCCTCTTCGTCCCTCAAAACCAAGGATGAGAGCTCTAGGAATGACTGTTCATAGACAGCTAGTCGATTTTTACCCCATTATATTACCTTTCCCTTCCTCAAACAAAACCACATAACTTGAACTTTCTAGTCCTGCCTCCAGTAATGGAGGCACCAGGACCAAAACAGCTTATAAGACCACTAAAGTATATAAACTAGACACAGAAGGGACCACGCATTCTACGCAGCCCCTGGGGGGGGAGAGTGGAGGATATGGGAGGCAGGATGGGAGTGGTTGTGAGGACAATTCGGTGGTGGGAATTCCCCTGATTCAATGTAAATATGTACCTGGAATATTACTGTGAACAATATGTAAGCCACTATAATTAAAATAAAAATTATTTTTAAAAATATGAATGAAAATATAAAAAAAATAAATAAAATCGCCCAGATACACTAGAAAAAAAAAGGGACATAGAGAAGACCTAAAGAGCTAAAGCAAAGTACAGTTAGATAGAAAAGTAAGTATTTAAAAAGTGAGATTTTATATCCATCTCAAGATGATTGTCAGCAATTAGGTTAAAATCACATTATAGTTAAAATGGCCCTATTTTGTTTCTCCTAAGCCCCATTTTACCCTAAATTATAGGTCCTTGTAGAATATAGTATGGCTATAAATAGTCCTGAATTGCTTCTGTCTTGCTCCAGCAGCACTGGAGGCTCCTTATTTTGGGTCTTCTAAGCCATGCCAGGTGGTTATGATAATCTGAACTCTCTGGGTCCCCAAAACATTATATTTCTTGTGCTAAGCATTACCTGATTTATTTAGTGTCACTGGAGTGGCTTCTGCTCAGAGATCAGTTCTGGCATAGAATCATATTCAGTACTGGGGACAGTATCAGGGTAGGTCATGTGCAAGGCAAGCACCTTACCTGCTAAACTATCTATCAGACCCCTATTTCTATAAAGAATTCACTCCAGGTGAACAGATAGTACAGGGCTTAACTAGTTCAAGTACAAGAAAAACTATCTCCATGTCTAATACTAAAACCTCCTTCCTGCAGAGCACTTTGGTATAGCCCAGGGTAATTCCTGGCACTGCAGAGAGCAGCACTGCATTGTTGAACTCTTATCATTGAACCACCACCAGAAGGATTACACAACAGGGAAGGATCTTAGGCCCTCCAGTGCACATCTTGGGAAACCCCACAAAATGAATTTCTTCTCAGATTCCAACTGTAACCCATAAAAGTCCTGATCTAAACTCAAAACTTTTACAACAGCATTAAAAAAATAGAAAAAATGAATGTTATAATAGTCAAGATTTAGTTACATTTTATAAGTTTTCAGATTTATTTTTCTGCACAGTAATTATCTAAACTTATATTATGGATATCCAAGAATAGTATTACATTATACGAATGTCATTTTCACTCTAGAATAATCATTTTACTGAGAACTTTTGCTTTCATTCCAATATGTAGTTTTTATGTGCAATTTTCCAACCCCATTTATTTGTATACAAGAATTTAAGATCGGAATTAGTTCTACTACCTGTATAATAATAATATAGTTCTAATTGACTTATTTATTTGATTTCTGTAAATAAAATTTAGAAATGCAGGATCAACACCTGGGATGGGAGATTACCAGTAAATCTAAATAGTAGGCAAATGCTATCATTTCACTGCAAGGGTACCAGTTGCAGAACAAGTCCTAATTGTTGCTGTAACAAGGAAGGTATTCTAGTGATCAGTCTGTAGATTCTACTATCTCTGTTGAAAGTTTCCAATCCTCTTATCCCCACTTTGCTGTAACTGATTTTCACCTGGTGAAACACTTTTGGGTAAAGAATTTTATTCAGTGAAAGAGATCGTTGGGGGCCGGAGAGATAGCATGGAGGTAAGGCGTTTGCCTTTCATGCAGGAGGTCATCGGTTCGAATCCCGGCGCCCCATATGGTCCCCTGTGCCTGCCAGGAGCAATTTCTGAGCCTGGAGCCAGGAATAACCCCTGAGCACTGCCAGGTGTGACCCAAAAACCAAAAAAAAAAAAAAAAAGAAAGAGATCGTTGGAGTTGAGATAACTTTTCCCAATCTGGACTTAGTGGGATTCCCAAAGGAATGCCTTGCTGGGAACCAAAGTGAAGTCTTCATTTGATGGGGCACATGATTCAAAAAAAAAATAAAAATAAAATAAAAAGCTTAAGTTAATGAAATGAGATGGCTGGATGACTCTTCTATAAATCAATCAAGGAGTTCAGATGTCATTATAAACCACAGACATGATGCTTGTGGAGAAGTAATGCTCTTGTGGTTTAAAAATAGTGTAAGCTCCTGAGACATTTCAAGGGAAAAATCAACCTCTAGTCATCCATCTCTATTTATAAAGGAAACAGAAGATTGTTTATTATTGGCTTTAGAGCTAAAATTTTCAGTATAATTGGTATTTTACAAAAGCCACTAAGAAATGATTTTTAAATAATTAACAAATATTTTATTGCACAGGTCAGAAATTATGTGAATATTGTGCTATTGGGCTTCTAAATTGTTAGGTTAGGTTATTAGACTGTCTTAAATGATGCTGACATGTCATTCCCTGTCACAAAAATGGCATGTATCACTGAATATGGTAAGGATGCTCAGAATAGATAACTACAAGAAACTCTATATTCCTAAAGTGCTTACAAAGCAAAATGAGGTGGGAAACCACAAACTACCACTCAGCCATTCTTCCTTTTTCTTTATGACTCTGGATAAGAACTGGATGCTAAAAGGAGATCAAGTAATATGCACGATACTACTTCAATAACTATATTAAAAACCTCAGTGTCTAAAAGAAGAGAGAAATTGAGAAACAGAGAAAGGAAGAAGAGGATGAGAATGAAGAAGAAATAAAAAAGAAGAAAAAGAAGAGAAAAGGAAAGAAAACAAAGAAATGAGGTATAAGAAAAACAAAGAAGGGGTCGGAGCGGTGGCGCTAAAGGTAAGGTGTGCCTGCCTTGCCTGCGCTAGCCTTGGACGGACCGTGGTTCGATCCCCCGGTGTCCCATATGGTCCCCCAAGCCAGGAGCAACTTCTGAGCGCATAGCCAGGAGTAACCCCTGAGTGTTACCGGGTGTGGCCCAAAAACCAAAAAAAAAAAAAAAAAAAGAAAAAGAAAAAGAAAGAAAAGAAAAGAACAGAAAAGAAAGAAGATAAAGATAAAGAAAAAGAGGAGGAAGAAGTGAAAAGAGAAGAAAGAAAGAGAAAGAAATGAAAGAAAGAAGAAAAGAAAGAAAGAAAGAAAGAAAGAAGAAGAAGAGAAGAAGGAAGGAAGGAAGGAAGGAAGGAAGGAAGGAAGGAAGGAAGGAAGGAGGAAGGAAGGAAGGAAGGAAGGAAAGGAAGGAAGGAAGGAAGGAAGGAAGGAAGGAAGAAAAAAGAAAGGAAGGAAGGAAGAAAGTAAGGAGAAAGGAAGGAAGAAGAAAGAAAGAAAGAAGAAAGAGAGAAAGAATGAAGAAAGAGAGAAAAAAAGAAAAAGAAAGAAAGAAGAGAAAGAAAGAACGACAGAAAGAAAGAAAGAAAGAGAGAGAGAAAGAAAAAGAAAGAAAGAAAGAAGAAAGAAAGAAAGAAAGAAAGAAAGAAAGAAAGAAAGAAAGAAAGAAAGAAAGAAAGGAAAGAAAGAAAGAAAGAAAGAAAGAAAGAAAGAAAGAAAGAAAGAAAGAAAGAAAAAAGAAAGAAAGAAAGAAGGAAGGAAGGAAGGAGGGAAGAAAGAAAGAAAGAAAGAAAGAAATAAAGAAAGAAAGAAAGAAAGAAAGAAAGAAAGAAAGAAAGAAAGAAAGAAAGAAAGAAGAAAGAAAGGAAGGAAGGAAGGAAGGAAGGAAGGAAGGAAGGAAGGAAGGAAGGAGAAGGAAGGAAGGAAGGAAGAAGGAAGGAAGGAAGGAAGGAAAGGAAGAAAGAAAAGGAAGGAAGGAAGGAAGAAAAGGAAGGAAGGAGAGAAAAAGAGGAGGAGGTGGAAGAACAAGAAGTAGGAGAAAGAGGAGAAAGTAGAAGAGGAGTAGGAGAAAGAAGAATAGGATGAAGAAAAAAAGTCTGCTAAGCTGAAGAGAGAGCACAGCGGTAGGGCATTTGCCTTGCAAGCAGTGGATCCAGGACAGACGGTGGCTTGAATCCCAGAATTCCATATGGTCCCTTGTGCCTGCCAGGAGCTATTTCTGAGCTCAGAGCCAGGAGTAACTCCTGAGTATCACCAGATAGGACCGCACCCACCGCCCCCCCTGGAAAAAAAAAAAAAAAGTCTGCTTTAGAGGAGACAATGGGGAGGACAGGAGAGAGTGCTTAAACTTTTCTACCTAAATACCCACTTCTACATTTTGCTCTAGAATGAGACTACATTTTAGTTCCTTCACATATGAGGCAACTCAAATAAAATGATAAAATTCCATTTATTATTGAAAACTATTTCAATTTTGTGGATTTCCGGAATTTAGCTCTATACATGTCTATGTGTGTAGATGTCATTATCACCATCAAAAAAATGAAGAGGACATCTCACCTATATGTGAAATTAAAAAGAAACTAAGAAAGTGAACAGAAATTGTCAAAATCATCAGAACTTAAAATGTTATTTATGGATCTGAGCATACACAAGGGAAGAGTGAGAAAACACTTGGGACACTAATGGAGAGAATCTAGTGATGGGTGTACTGTTTGGATGATGGAGCCATGAAAAGTATGAATAACAGTATTTCACTGCACCACAAAAAATGGCTTAAAATAAAAGATAAAGAATATATTAATACTAATTTAATTTCCATATGCCCTATTGTATTAATCAGCTTCACACTAAACTGTTATGGCATATCAGACTTAACTCTCAACCATTATGACTTCCTTTTTTACATATCAAAAATTTACCTGGGAGGAAAGAACTAGATAGGCTCTTCATCCTAATCTACTCTCTACCCATGGAGGTGGTCCTATCTAATAATAATACTATGGTCCCCATAATACTGTGGCCCTGTCAGCTTTTTCCTCCAGCTCCATTTGATGGAAGGTCCCAGGTCCTGTGTTTTGTCCTTCTCCTGCCTGGTTTGGATTATTTCCTGCTGCAACTCTGCTCCAAACCTGCTTTCCCTTTCCAATCAAGATAAGAGTGTGTGGAATTAGTTATAGTCCCTCACTTAAAAAAAAAAATGAGGGTCACACCCAGCATTGCTCAGGATTACTCCTGGATCTACCCTCAGGAAATATTTCTGGTGGGGACTGGAGAACTATATGGAATGTTAAGGATTGAATCCAGATTGGCTGCATGCAAAGTCAGCACCCTACAAGCTGTAGTATGGCTCCCATATGCCTCACTTGCCTCCCCCAAAAGTGGGGCCAAAGTGATCACATGCCTTGCAAGTGGTTGACCAGGGTTTGATCCCGGCATCTTATGTGGTCCTCTAAGTCTGCCAGGAGCAATTTCTGAGTGCAAAGCCAGGAGTAAACTCTGAGCTCAGCTGGGTGTGGCCCAAACATCACCCAAGAAATGTAAAGTCATTTTTACTTATAAAATTATACAAGATAATTAAAATAAAATGGGAAATATGAAATGTAATAGAAGATGACAAACCATGGGCCAGACAAAAAAATACCCCTTCCCTTTTATTCTTTTTAAAATTAGTCTATTAAACAATGCTTTAATAAAGGCAGCATTTGATTTGTCTTTTTTTTTTTTTTTTTTACTCAAGGTTAAATGTTTGCCATAATGGAAGAAAAGATCATCCTTTCCTGTATCCCGAGGAAGTTCTGGGTAGAAACTACACAGAAAAGAGAAGAACTTGGTCTGGCAGGAAAATTAATTCTTCGTCGAACTAATGGCGTCTGGATCATGCTGAAGAGGAGAAACACAGATGAATCCTAGCTCTGTGATTAGACTGTGCCCTTCTTTCTTAAAAGAAACTGTGAGGGGCCAGAGAGATAGCATGGTTGTAAGACGTTTGCCTTTCATGCAGGAGGTCATCGGTTCGAATCCCGGCATCCCATATGGTCCCCCATGCCTGCCAGGAGCAATTTCTGAGCCTGGAGCCAGGAATAACCCCTGAGCACTGCCGGGTGTGACCCAAAAACCACACACACACACACACACACACACACACACACACACACACACACACAAAAGAAACTGTGAATGTATAATTTGTATATGATGAATTCAATACATCTAGTCCCTAGGCCTTAACTTTTTTTAATCTCATTGAGTTTCAATTCTAACAAAGAATGTGTTTTTAACTTTCATTACCACCAGAAACTACATAGATTGCACACATTCTTCATTCCAAAAGTAAGTTAATGTCCATACCAATATAAACATATAAAAGTTTCTCAATAAAAGCATTCACAGACAATCATTACTTTAACTGGCATACCCAAATAGTAGAATATAATTTAAAATATATTCTTGTTTACTTGGGAACACACACACACACACACACACATATAGATGGACTCTATATGTGTATGTGTGTACATATTTAATTTGAAAAATGTAACTGTATTTTTATTGAGAGAATTTATTTAAAATTTAGATCAGTTTCATCAGTAATGAGCATAACTATTGCGTTTTAAATATTACCATCCATAGTACTTATTCTTGTAAATTGAAATATAAGTTTTATTCCTAAAAAAAAAAAAAAGAAAAAAGAAAAAAAATCTGTTTCTAGGAATGGATAGCATAGGGATTTAGGTGTTTGCCATGCCAACAGTAGAGTGGATTAGATCCCTGGTACACCATATGTTTCCCCAAACTGTTAAAAATAATCTCTGTGGAAGAAATCAGGAGTTATCTCTGGGCTCAGCTGAGAGTGCTTGCCACCTAAAATCAAAGTTTGTTTGAATGCTATATAATAAAGCGTATAAAATATATCGCAGAATTAAAAGCTTTTTCCTAACAGAATTATCCGATAGTATATCACGGTAATAATTTTTTTCAATGTGAGAATAAATTAAAAGGTCTTGCCTATGCCTTTTTTCAAAAGGGAATGAGTACATGGCCGGAGCGATGGCAGAGTGGTAAAGTGTTTGCCTTGCATGCAGCTGACCCAGGACAAACCTCAGTTTCATTCCCCAGCGTCCCATATGGCCCCCCCAAGCCAGGAATGATTTCTGAGCACATAGCCAGGAGTAACCACTGAGCATCACCAGGAGTGGCCCAAAATAAATAAATAAATAAATAAATAAATAAATAAATAATAAGGTAAAGAGTACAGGTGGCAGTTTGAGTCAATATTTTTTAATGTAAGCCATTGTGATTTACAAAGTTATTCATAGTTGAGTTTTAGTTATACAATGTTTCAGCATCAATCCCACCACCACCAGTGTCAAACCTTCAACCATTGTTCCCAGCATCTATCCCACACCACACCCCCTTCCCAGCTTGCCATCATAAAAGGATTGTTTTCAAGTTTGGTGTCAAAGTTGAGTTTCTTGTTTTTATTGTTGTTGACTATAGCTTAGAGACTAGACAGTCTGTCTTTTCTTAATATTACTAATGCATCTGAGTCCCGTTGGCTCTGTCCCCCATTATTTCACATCTGTCATCTCACAATTTCTTTCCTTCTCTTTACTGTATGTTGGGGCCAAGCTTATTCTAGACAACCCTCATTTAAACCATTGTTTTACTTCATGCAGCTATTTTAAATGCCACATGTAAGTTATATGATCTTGTGTTTATCCTTCTTCTGGCTTACCTCATTTAACATAGTATCCTCCAGTTCCATCCATGTTGAAGCAAATGTCATGACTGATAATTCATTATAGCTATGTAGTATTCCATTGTATATATAAACAGCTTATGACCGACTCATTTTTTGTTGTATATCTAGGTTGATTCCAACTCTTAGCTATTGTACTGAGTTTTGAGATGAATAGTGGTGTGCATACATTTTTTGGAATCAATGTTTTTTCTGTCCTAGAGATAGATACCCAAAAGTGGGATTGCTAAGTCATATGATAGCTCGATTCTGAATTTACTGAGAACCCTTTATACTGTTTTCTTTTTTGTTTTTGTTTTTGTTTTTTGTTTGTTTGTTTTGGTTTTTGGGCCACACCCGGCATTGCTCAGGGGTTACACCTGGCTGTCTGCTCAAAAATAGCTCCTGGCAGGCACAGGGGACCATATGGGACACCGGGATTCGAACCAACCACCTTTGGTCCTGGATCGGCTGCTTGCAAGGCAAACGCCGCTGTGCTATCTCTCTGGGCCCTGTTTTCTTTTTTTAATAATAATTTTTTTATTGTGACCAAAAAGTGAATAACAAATCTTTCACAGTAATATTGAAGGTACTTAATGACAATGAATCAGGGCCATTGCCATCACCAGGGTTGTCCTCCCTCCACTCCTTTTCCCAGTATGTATCCCATATCTCCCTCCTTTGCCTCCTGGAGTGCTAGTGTAATGGTTCCCCTCTGTGTATAGCTTGTTGTAGATAGGGTATCGATTCTGTTGTTGACTTTAGATTTGGTGTTTTAGTCTGATCATTTTTTTTTTATTAATTTTTTTTTTATTTAAACACCTTGATTACATACATGATTGTGTTTGGGTTTCAGTCATAAAAGGAACACCACCCATCACCAGTGCAACATTCCCATCACCCAAGTCCCAAATCACCCTCCTCCCCACCCAACCCCTGCCTGTACCCTAAACAGGCTCTACATTTCCCTCATACATTCTCAATATTAGGACAGTTCAAAATGTAGTTATTTCTCTAACTAAACTCATCACTCTTTGTGGTGAGCTTCCTGAGGTGAGCTGGAACTTCCAGCTCTTTTCTCTTTTGTGTCTGAAAATTATTATTACAAGGGTGTCTTTCATTTTTCTTAAAACCCATAGATGAGTGAGACCATTCTGCGTTTTTCTCTCTCTCTCTGACTTATTTCACTCAGCATAATAGATTCCATGTACATCCATGTATAGGAAAATTTCATGACTTCATCTCTCCTGACAGCTGCATAATATTCCATTGTGTATATGTACCACAGTTTCTTTAGCCATTCATCTGTTGAAGGGCATCTTGGTTGTTTCCAGAGTCTTGCTATGGTAAATAGAGCTGCAATGAATATAGGTGTAAGGAAGGGGTTTTTGTATTGTATTTTTGTGTTCCTAGGGTATATTCCTAGGAGTGGTATAGCTGGATCGTATGGGAGCTCGATTTCCAGTTTTTGGAGGAATCTCCATATCGCTTTCCATAAAGGTTGAACTAGACAGCATTCCCACCAGCAGTGGATAAGAGTTCCTTTCTCTCCACATCCCCGCCAACACTGTTTATTCTCATTCTTTGTGATGTGTGCCATTCTCTGGGGTGTGAGGTGGTATCTCATCGTTGTTTTGATTTGCATCTCCCTGATGATTAGTGATGTGGAACATTTTTTCATGTGTCTTTTGGCCATGCGTATTTCTTCTTTGTCAAAGTGTCTGTTCATTTCTTCTCCCCATTTTTTGATGGGGTTAGATGTTTTTTTCTTTTCTCCCTACGCCGGTCCAGGTAACCCACTCTCCCCTTTGATCATTTTTTAATTCCACTCGATGTTCAGATGGCTGTTTGGTTCTGATACCATTCATTTTTATTTTCCCCCTCAATTCATGAGGCAGAACAAGATGATTCAAGGTGTGTGGTTCTGCTGAAAGAAGACAAAAGCAAAAACAAAAAAAGAAGAAAAACATAACAACAACAACAACAAAAAATCCCAACAGTTTAAAAAAAAGACAGTAACTATCAAAAAAAAAGCACCCAACAGCAAAACAAATCACCAAATAATAACCACAACAGCACAACAGTGAAAAAAAAAAGAAAAGAAAGGAAAAATAGAAAAAAGAACAAGAGAAAAAGTTTAAAAAAAAAAAAAAGGAGTGCTGGTGTGGTAAGGTTTTGTGCTCCCCCACCCATTTTTTTTTTTTTTTGCATAGGCACAGTAAGTATTGGGGAAGTAAGAAAGGGAATTCCCCTGGCTTAAGAGATTCAGGGTTTCTCTGCCCTTGAAGCATACTGTAATGGGAACAAATACTGGCTCCATACATGCTCATTATCACACCCCAAGGTCTTTTTTATGGTGCCAGGAAACTTTCCATTCAGTTGTGGATGATAAAATCAGGCACTGTAGCTAGAGATCTTGGTATAGGACAAAGTCTAGGATAGAGTCTTTATAGTTCTAGATGTTCTGTTCCATCATTTTTGTTGTAATCAGTCTTCTATAATAAATGGTTTTGGTTTTTGCTCAAATCCTAGGCCTAGGATAGGCCTAGGATAGAATCTTCATTATGGTTCCAGAAGTTCTGCTCAGTCTTCGTTGTCAAAGTGAGACCTCTGTAATTAGAGATCTTGATTTTTTTTTACAAGTCCTAGGCTAAAGCTTAGGGTAGGGACTTTCTTATTGGTCCCACGATAAGTTCTGCCCAGTAATGGTTTTCAAAGCCAGTCTTCTGTAGTTAGCACTCTTGGTTTTTGCACAGATCAAAGGACAACATGTCTTCTGATTTCATCTTACCATTAAGTGATGTGATAGGACAATCTGCCCTTAGATCAAGTTGGCATTTTCTCATTGTCAGAATGTCATATCAGAACTGGTGCAAGTTAGTGCCAGAGAGGTGTTAGGAACTTCCCAGGAAAATTTGATTCCTGGTGTTGTTGCAGGGATCTATATCAGTTCTACATCTGGGATTGGGTTCTGGGGTTGGACGAACACTGTCTAATCTCATGGAGACTGAGTTGTGTCTACGTGACACATGTTCAGGATGGGAGGCACCCCTGTATTATAAAAAGTATGAGTTCTTATCCTTAGAAGATAAGATCTTGTTTCTATACATAAGATTTCCCCTTTATTACTGTGCCTATACAAATGTGTATGGTGTCATATTATATTGCTGGTGCATTTGTGGGAAAGAATGACAGGCTACACAATCTCTGTGCTCTGATTTTGACCTGAGCTTTTATCCCAGGTAAGACTTTTTCTTCTCTGTTTATATCCCAAACAGAACCAAAACAGGTGAGGTTTATATACCTCACCTGTATATAGGTATACCTAAGCTAATTATTTGTCTTAATCCAACCAGTCCTTAAGAACTCAGACCCATCCTATTAGGGTCAGATCTCTAATAACACCTTAAGAATAGATCACTGATGTATATATATATATATATATATATATATATATATATATATATATATATATATATATATATGTGGGCATGAGTACATAGAGAGAGGACTCCTCTAAGGAAGCCAAACCTAAATTGTAAACAATCCATGTCTATAAGGTATATAGCCCCTCCTATATACTATCCCTCCTCCCCTCCATAAATCTTACTATCCCTTCACCCCCAATCCCAATATGATATCCCTCCTTATTAACACTTGTTACCCTCAGTTCTTAATCCATTAGGTATTAGGCAGGACCTCCTGCCCCAATAAGCCAGCTCCCAAGCGAATGGACACCCACTGAGCCCCACATCTCGCCCCCCCAGCAAGAAGCTAGAACCGACACTCCTGCTGACTCATGCTCTGTGAGCCTCCCTCTCAACACCCCCCCCCCCCCACCAAATGTGGACTGTTGCTAGATATCGGAATCAACTCCAGAAGGACCTCCAGTGCAAGAACTCTACCTGAGCGCTTTCTGCTGCAAATCATTTTTCAAACTCAACAAGACCAAAGTGTGTGATGAAAATGTGCCCTGGATTCCACCCCTCACAAGAATATCCCAAACGACAATGGGGAAGCCTATATTTCCTTTATAAGTTTAAGACTTCTACAATATTACCTCTTTACCTGTTTATCTCCCAATGCAAGGTAGTCTCCTGCAACACTTGGTTCCCTTAATTACTTTTTTTTTGTGTGTGGTTTTTGGGTCACATCCGGCAGTGTTCAGGAGTTATTCCTGGCTCCAGGCTCAGAAATTGCTCCTGGTAGGCACGGGGGACCATATGGGATGCCGGGATTCAAACCGATGACCTCCTGCATGAAAGGCAAATGCCTTACTTCCATGCTATCTTTCCGGCCCTTTAATTACTTTTTTTTTAACTCATTTTTAATATAATTTTATTTTGATCATAGTGGCTTACATATTGTTGACAATAATATTTTAGGTACATATTTACATAAAATCAGGGGGGATTCCCATCACCAGTTTGTCCTCCCTACACCTCCGTTTTTGTCCTACCTCCCATATGCTCTTCCCTCACCCCCAGGGCTGCTAGAATATGTGGTCCCCTCTGTACCTAGCCTACTACTTAGTAGTCTTGCACCTGTTTGGTCCTGGTGCCTCCCTTATTTCCCCCTCTAACAGGGAGGCAGGACTAGCTAGTTCAAGTTACGTGATTTTGTTTGAAGAAGAGAAAAGTAATAAACTGGAGTAAAAGTCTAATACGCCAAAAATAAGCGGAATTCTTCTAGAGGCTTTCGGTTTGAGAGACGAAGGAGAAAAAGAAGGTGAAACACTCCAACAGTACAAAAAGAAGTGTCAAATATCCAGTGAGGACTTCAACAATAACGATAAGCACCACAAAAAAAAAATGCCATGGTCTTGAGATAAGAAACATGGCAGAACACATAAAGAATGAAAAGAAAAGAAGAGGGAAAAAAATAAGTATAAGTGGGGGCAACAACTTCAATAACCACACAAAACAAAGAAATCGACCAAAAATAGATAGGTAAATAATAATAATAGTACATGAAGATAAAAAATAATATATAAAAAATAAACAATGTTTTGTGCTTTTTGTTTTTTTTTTAAATCATTTTTATTTATTTTTTTCCTGGCACATTTGTGGGTGAGAGTGTCAGGCTCCATCATCTTTGTACCCTGGTTTTGACCTAAGCTTTAATCCCAGGCAAGACTTTTTCTTGTATGTTTTGTGCTCAGCAAAACCAAAACACCAAAACAGGCTTTTATGTCCTTACTAATGATGTTCTGCTTGATAGATATATTCAGCAGTGTGAGTGGCATGTTGAAATCTTTCACTACTATCACATTTCCATTCATGTGTTTATGTTTGTGAGTAAAAGCCTTACAAGGTTTTTTGATGCAACATTTTGTGATTATATGTTGATTAGAGTTAGGATTTCTTGGCCCATTGTTCCCCTCATCAATATGTAATGTTCATCCTTGTCTCTAATTACTTTCTTAAGGTTAAATACAATTTGGTTTAATATAAATATGGCTGTCCCAACTTCTTTCTGTTTTCCAGTGGCTTGTGTTATTGTTTTACATCCTTTAACTCTGAGCCTGAGTCTTTCCTGAGATTTTAGATGTGTTTTCTGTAAGCAGGAAATGTATACATTTTGTTTTGTGACCCATCCCTCTACTTTGTGCCTTTTGATGGGAGAATTTAGGTTCATTGACATTCAAGAGATCTATAGACAGACAGAAAGGACTGTTGTGCCATTATATTGTATAGGGTTGTTTCTTCTACAATTGGTTATTTGGTTTATATAAGTGACATTTTAGTAGTTCATTTAAAGTAGGTTTGGTGATTGTGAATGTTGCCTGTTCTTTTTATCATCTGAGAGAGTTTGTAATCCCTTCCCCCTATATAAATCAGAGGTTTTTATGATTATAAAGAGGTTTATATGATTGGTGAGCTCTAAATTGAAAACTTCTTTCATCAAGCAATTTTAGTATGTTGTTCCACTCTTTCCTTGCCTGAACCATTTCATATGGGAGATCGGGTGTCATTCTTACATTATTTTCTTTACATTTAAGGTTTTTTCTTCTTCCATTCTGCTTTCAGAAGTTCATCTCTCATTTTGCCATCTTGATTACTCTATGTCTTAATGTTGTTCTGTTTGAGTCTCTTTTGTTAGGTAGGCTTTTGACCTCTTGAATTTGTGCAGCTGCTACTTTGCAGAGAATGGGGACGTTATCTACTATTATCTCTCTCACCACTTGTTCTTATCCTTTTCTTTGCCTTCTGGAAGTCTTATAATTTGGAGATTATCGCTGTCATCTTTGTCCATTAACTACCTTACATTTTTTGCATTCTGTCTCTTTTAACCTCTTTATCAATGCTGGCTGTAATTTATCTTCAAGGTCATCTATATGGTTCTTTCCCTGCATGATTCTACTACTATGGCTTGCTAACATGTTCTTTATATCTTTAAATTCCATTTATATAGATTATCTTATCTTCTGAAAGAGTTCTTTGAGTTGGTTAAATTTCTCATCTATTGATTTCTTAATTTTGCTGGCTAATGCTTCCTTGAATTCTGTTGCTAATACATTGAATGTTAATTTTAGGTCCTCATCAACCAGCTCAAATGTTTTGATGTGCTTAGAGATTTGCCTAAGTTTCTTTCCCTCTCTGCAAATGCAGATAGTTTCTTCATTGTTCTTCACATTTTGTGGGTTTTAATGGTGAGCTGTTGAGACTGGATGAGTTTATTGAGGCAATTCTGAAGGATGTTTCCCAATGTAATATTTCTGTAAAATTAACATACCATAGTTTAAAGAAAATAAATTGTATGCATTTTCAAAATTTAGGTTTGCATTGATTACCTGTGGGAAAGGTGCTTTCTGGCTTAACACTCTCAATACAGAAGCTTGGATAAAGATTTCTTTTTTACCTAGCCTACTCATTGACTACCCTCTTTTTTTTTTAATTCAGACTTTGTAAGTCTACTGTCAATCAATGTGATGAGAGAAACATTTTGAATAACCAATTCTCAAAATTTATGGCAAATAATAACAGGTAAAAAATCTGAGATATTGATTATAAATGTCAACTATTATTGTAAGTATTCTGTATATGTCAATTTATTCTCAAAATAGCCCTATTAAGTCAAATACATTACATATCCCCATTTTATAGAGGAAGAAATTGAAGCTAAAGAGATTAAAAGATATACCCAACTTCATAGGTTATATAGATCCTAATGCTGGGGTAAATATATTCAGTCTATCTTCACAATGTTCTTAATTATTCTGCCCATATCTGGAGACAATTACATGTATTTGTGTTGGAAAGAATTATTTTCTGGCCTTCAGGATGATCATGTGTCAATACCTTAGAGAAAACAAAAATTTTTGTTTATTTTTGGACCATATCCAGCAAGTCTCAGAGATTACTCCTTGTTCTATGCTCAGAGATCACTCATGATAGGCTCTGGGACCCTATGGGATACTAGGAATAAAATTCAGGTAAACTGAATGCAAGCAAACACCTCACCTGCTGTACTACTACTCTGGCACCAGAAAATTCTTAGAGTAGACATTATAATCACTTGAAAAAGCCTATTTCTAAAACAGACACATACTATATGAAAACAACATATTAGCAAAATCATCTTCAGAGATGATTATGGAAAGATACCTGTGAACCTCTAGCTAAGCCTTCTTATCTCAAAAGAAAAAATAGGTTTTCAGATGTAGAAGATAAGCAAGATGAAATTATATTAAGAGACTTTTTAAAATATGCACTAATATTTTAATTTAATGGAGGTGTCAACATCATTGGGAAACTGAGACTGCATATTGAAGTAATTGTTCCTGATAGATCAGCAATGTGGAGACCATGGGAAATAGATTCATGAAGACTGTTCTACTTCTCTTCTAGGCCTACCTTGGCCACTAGTTCCCAGAAGAATCTAGACTAGATCAGTCCTAACTTCAGTACAGGCAATATGGGTACTTCATCTTTGCCTCCGCCCAAAAAAAATTTAGGAGAAGGTAAACTAGTGAAACAAGAAAGTTTCTATTGAAACTTATTTAAAAACATGAGAGGAAAGAAGGAAAGAAGTACATTTTCAAGGGAGAAGACAAGCTTTCTTAGAGTAGAAAAGGGCAAATAAAGAAACAGAGAGTTTAGAAAACGAGATATGTGTACGAGAAAAAGTTAGGCTTGAAGAGAAACTGCTAAAGGCTTTCAAAGGACCTTTTATACAGTTCTTCACAGTCAATTTTTCTGAAGTTTTACTAACATAAAAGTTAATTTGATATTGTCACAGAAAATCTTGTACTACTGATGGTCTTCTCTGATGGATTCTTTTGTAGCTTCTCCTTTATTGAAGGGCCCTTGGGTGGAGTCTTAAATTTCTGCATCTGAGTTTTGCTTCCAGGATTTGTATGTCACAAAGATATGGACTTTATGCTTTTGGGCTACTTCAGAGCTATTAAAATTCTGCTTCAGTTTTATAGTTAATATTTCCCAAAAGTACATTTCCAAGGCCCTAATTAATGGTTAATATCATTAATGTAGGAAAGTTACAACATTAATGATATTTCAGTTCACAAATTAATCTCCAGGTCACATATCAACCCCAGAGAAAGGAAGATTGACAGGATACCAAATATGTCTACAGTCCTTATATTCCCAAGTTTTGACAGATACATTGAGTCTAAATCTCAGGGTGAAATTGATGCAAGTGGATATCCTTTTCCTTTTCTAAGTGTAAAGTTTGTGTCATATGTTATTAGTATGGCCACTCAAGCTTTTTTAAGAGTGTGTTTGCTTGGATAATTTTCCTCCAGCCTTTGATTTTGAGTCTATGTTTGTTCTGACTTTCAGGTGTTTCTTGTAGGCAACAGAAGATTCGATTCGGTTTTTTGATTCATTTAGCCACACTGTGTATCTTAACTGGCTCATTTAGTCCATTGATATTGAGAGAGATCATTGTCATGGAATTTAATGCCATCTTTATATAGAAGTTTGGTGTGTCTGTTGGTCACTCTTGTCTTAAAGTAGACCTTTCAGTTTTTCTTTTAAGGCTGGTTTTGAGTCTGCAAAGTTTCTGAGCTGTTGTTTATCTGTAAAGCTATGTATACTTCCTTCAAACCTGAAAGTGAGTCTTTTTGGGTGCCATATTTTAGTTGAAACATTTATTTCATTGAGTTTTGTCACTATGTTCCATCACTGCCTTCTGGCCTTGAGTGTTTCTTATGACAGGTCTGATGTAAAGCTTAAGGAAACTCCCTTGAATATAAGTTCCCTTTTTGATCTTGCTGCTTTTCGTATTCTGTCCTTATCTGTGGAATATGTCATTGTGATTAGGATGTGTCTTGGGGTGCTTTTCCTTGAGACTCTTTTAGCTGGTACTCTTTGAATGTGCAAAATTTGGTTTCATGTTGTCTTTAGCTCTCATAGTTTTTCTATAATGATGTTCATGACTGTTGATTCTTTCTGGAGATTTTCTTCCTGGATCTCTGGGACTCCAATAATTCTTTAGTTGTTTCTGTTGGTCTTTAACACCTGGAAATTATACAGCTTATTACTGAACAACCAGTGGGTCAGAGATGAAATCAAAGAGGAAATCAAAACATTCTTGGAAACAAATGACAATAAAGACACAAATTATTAGAAAAAGATACAAAGAAAAAGCGGTATTGAAAGGAAAATTTATAGATTTGCAAACAAACATCAGGAAGGAAGAAGGCACCTACATGAATAGCTTAATGACACAGCTTATAAAATTAGAAAATGATCAACAAATGGAAGAAAAATATGTAGGCAGAAGGATATAACAAAGATTGGAGTGAAAATCAATGAAGTAGAAACCCAGAAAATAATCCAAAAGATCAATAAAAGCAAAAGTTGGTTTTTTGAAAAAAATAAAGATGATTGATTAACCACTGACAAAACTCACGAAGAAATCGAGAGAGAAACTTGATATACTATATTAGAAATGAAAAGGGGGAGATCACTACAGATATTGCAGATTCAAAGGGTAATCAGAGGCTACTTTGGGAAACTCTGCCACAAAACATGAGACCCTGGCAAAAAGGGAGAAATTATTGGACTCATAACTTTCCATGGCTAAGTAAGAATGAGGTATATTATCTAAACAGCCCCATCACTATTGAGGAAATTAAAATGGTGATCCAATATCTTCCCTAAAACAAAAGCCTCGGTGCAGATGGGTTCACTAATGAATTCTTTCAAACCTTTCAAAAGGAACTTATACCAATCCTTTTAATGCTCTTTCATAAAATTGAAGAAAGAGAAACACTTCCAAATAGTTTCTATGAAGCTAACATCACCTTGACACCAAAACCAGACAGAGATGCTGCCAAAAAATGAAAATTACAGGCCAATATCCCTGATGAACAAAGATGCAAAGATCCTCAACAAAATTTTGGCAAATAGAATTCAATGCATCATCAAGAAGGTCATCCACCACAACCAAGTAGGTTTTATTATAGGAATGCAAGGATGGTTTAACATCCATAAATCAATACACCATAAATACACCATAAATAATACACCATATAAACAAAAGGAAAAACAAAAATCATATGATCATAGCAAGAGATGCAGAGAAAGCATTAAATAAGTTCCAATACCCATTCTTGATTAAAAAAGAAAACCCTTATCAAGATGGAAATGAAAGAAATTTTTCTCAATATAGTTAAGGCCATCTACCAGAAGCCATTGACAAATATTATTATCAATAGAGATAAACTAAAAGCCTTTCCCCTAAAATCTGGTACAAGACAAGGCTGCCCTCTCTCACCACTTCTATTCAACATAGTGATGGAAATACTTGTGATAGTGACTAGAAAAATAAATATATCAAGGGCATCCATATAGGTAAGGAAGAAGTCAAGCTCTCACTGTTTGCAAATGGCATGATAATATATTTAGAAAACCCTAAAGACTGCCAAAAAGTTTCCTGAAACAATAGATTCATATAGCAGTGGCAGGCTACAAAATTAACATGCAAAAGTCAATGGCCTTCTTATACACTAATAATGATAGAGAAGAAATGGACATTAAAAAAATTTCATTCATATTAGTTCCCCACAAACTCAAATATCTTGGGGTCAACTTAACTAAAAAGGTGAAGGACCTAAACAAAGAAAACTACAAAAGTCTGCTTCAAGAAATAAAACAGGACACAAGGAAATGGTGACACATACCATATGCTAATGGATTGGCAAGATTAATATCATTAAAATGGCAATACTTCCAAAGCATTGTACAGATTTAATACAATACCTCTAAAGTTACCCTTGACACTTTTCTAAAGAATTGGATCACACACTCCTGAAATTCATTTGAAACAATAAATACTCATGAATAGCTAACACAATCCTTGGGGAAAAGAATATGGGAGGCATAACTTTCCCCAGTTTTAAACTGTACTACAAAGCAATATTTACCAAAACAGCATGGTATCAGAACAAAGTCAGATCCTCAGATCAGTGGAATAGACTTGAATATTCAGAGAATGTTCCCCATATATACAATTAACTAATCTTTGATAAAGAGGCAAGAAATCAGAAATGGACCAAGGAAAGCCTCTTCAACAAGTGGTATGGGCACAACTGATAAGCCACTTGCAAAAGAGTGAACTCTGAACCCCATCTAACACTATCACTAAGATCAAATCAAATGGATTAAAGACCTTGATATCAGGCCTGAAACCATAAGGGATATAGAACAACACTAGGTAAAACACTATATGACATTGAGACTAAAGGCATCTTTAAGGAGGAAACAGCACTCTTCAAACAAGTGGAAGCAGAGATAAACAAATGGAATTATATTAAGCTGACAAGCTTCTGCACCTCAAAGGAAATAGTGCCTAGAATACAAATACCACCCACAGAATGGGAGAAACTATTTACATAATACATAATACATAATACCCAGGAGGGTTAATATCAAAATATTATTATACAAGGTGCTGATAAAACTTCATAAGAAAAAAACATGAGAAGAAATAAACAGACATTTCCTCAAAAAAGAAATACAAAGATTAAAAGACAGATGAAAAAATGCTCCACATCACTAATCATCAGGGAGATGCAAATCAAAACTACAATGAGATATCATCTCACACCACAGAGACTGGCACACATCACAAAGAACAAGAAAAATCAGTCCTGGCAGGGATGTGGAGAGAAAGGAACTCTTATTCACTGCTCGTGACAATGACATTTATGGAATTTATGGTGAGAATGCCTTTATGGAATATGGAGATTCCTCAAAAATCTTGAAATTGAACTCCCATATCATGCAGCTATTCCACTCCTAGGGATATACCCTAGGAACACAAAAATACAATAGAAAAATTCCTTCCTCACACCTATATTTATTGCAGTGCTATTTACAATAGCCAGGCTCTGGAAACAACCAAGATGCCCTTCAACAGATGAATGGCTAAAGAAACTGTGGTACATATACACAATGGAATATTACGCAGCTGTCAGAAGAGATGAAGTCATGAAATTTTCCTATACATGGATGTACATGGAATCTATTATACTGAGTGAAATAAGTCAAAGGGAGATAGATAGACACAAAATAGTCTCACTCATTTATGGGTTTGAAGAAAATTAAAGTCATTACTGTAATAAAGCCCAGAGACAATAGAGTTAAGCACTGGAAGGGCTGGAAGGACTGGCTCACAATTTGAAGCTCATCACAAAGAGTGATGAACGCTGTTGGGGAAATAACTACACTAACAACTAGCATGACAATGTTAAAACATTAGAGAAGTAGAATGCCTGTTGCAAATACAGGCAGGGGTGGGGGAGAACGTTGCGCATTGTTGGTGGGAATGTTACACTGGTGAAGGGGGTTATTCTGTTTATGACTGAAACTCAGCTACAAACATGCTTGTAATCATGGTGCTTAACCAAAGATTTATATATATATATAAATGTTTTAATTAGCCTCATGAATTATTTTATTAAAGAGGTACTTTGTCAAATTCTTGCTTCATATTCAGCTTGGTGGTATTTCTTTTTGATTCTTTCTATAAATAAGAATTTTATTAATTTTACAAGGACTGACTTGGAACAAATATGTACAATTAAACTAAAAGTTCCTATCTATATTTATTCTGGTTTGGAAAAGAAGTATTATGAATATCTTGGGATTTTAAAGAGATGTATTTACATGTATGTTAATGTGAACCAGATAACGCCATTACACAGTTTGAGCCTGAACCCAGGAAAACAAAACTGAGACCAGGCCCACCCAGTGCCCAGTATCAGATTAGGAAAATTTCCCCTAGGTCTCTGGGAGGTCAGGGACCAGATAACAAGCAAATAGGGCTCCTAAATAAAAAGATGCATATCTTAATCTAATGTCTGATTCACTTCTATGTGACTTAAAGGAATATGGATATGTGCCTTGAATATAGGCACTAAAAATGTATAAATTCTGTGTCTACCCCATGCTTGGAGTTCTAAGACTATTTGATTTACAGGCCCACTGTTCTTTCTTAAACCTATCTCTTTGTGCTTTTTTTTTTTCCCCATGCATAGGCACAGTAATTATTGGGGATATTGTAGAGGGAATTCCCTTGGCCTATGAGATACAGGATTTCTCCATCCCTGAAGTATACTGTTCGGGATTAATTATAGACTCCTTGCATGATCATTTACTCCTCCCTCAGTGCTTTTGTGGTGTATAGAAGACTTCTGCTTCATCATGGATGGTAAAATCAGTCCTCTGTATCTAGAGATCTTGTTGACTGTGCATCTCAAGGAATGGAGCTTATGAAGGCTTTCTTTGTGGTTCTAGCAGTTCTGCTTCTTCAGTGTTGTTTTAATTCATCTTCTGCACAAAATCATCATTTTTCCACATATATATTTATTTATTGTTTGTTTTTTTGACGTCTTTATTTTGGTATAGATATTGAAGTTTATGTCTCCTTTTTTATTTTATATTATTTTATCTTAACTTACTCTTTCTTTTTGCACTCTGGCATGATTTGAATTCAGAACTGAGACTATTGTGTGGTGCTTCTCTTTATTGCTCTAGGGCTCACTGGATATTTAATTTGACATTTATTTTTGTATTGCTATTTTTGTATTTATTTTTGTATTGTATTGTATTGTATATTTGTATTTGTATGTCCTCTCTCAAACTGAGGCTGTTAGCCACTAGAAGGACTCCGCCCATTTTCAGCATATTTTTATTAATTTTTAAAAATTTGTTTTGCTTAATCTTTACCTTATTCTATTGCCTTTCTTTCCCTCAAACAAAACCACATAACTGGATTTATCTAGGTTAGCCTCTCAAATAGAGGGAGAAACAAGGCAGGGCACCAGGACCAAACAGATGTATGATCACTGATAGTAAGCTAGACAAAGAAGGGACCTCCTACCCTAGCAGCTTGCGGGGTGATGGTGGGGGATATGGGTTGCAGAAAGGGAACGGGAAAGGGGGAGGACATATTTGGTGATGGGTATTCCCTGATTCAATGTTAATATATGTACCTAAAATACTAATGTGAAAGATATGTAAGCCACTATGATCAAAATAAAAATTAAAAAAAAAACTATCTCTGTAGTTCTCTGTGTGCTATGTTCTAACATTGCAACCAGCCAACTAATGTTAAAACGAATATTGAACCTTCAAATATATGAAACTGACATCTATTTGCATTGAATCTCAAATAAGCTAGTCTTGTGTGAATCTTTAAACTAGTTGGGTTCTTCTTTGCAGTATGAAATGAACTCAATGTCATCCATTTCCTACAGAAAGCAAATCAAATTATTGCTGTGAATTCAACCAGAACTTGAACTCTTTAAGAAAACTCAATATAAAAAGCTCAGTTATATTGCTCTTACCTTTGAACATTTCTTTCTTTTTTTTTTTTTTTTTTTGGTTTCTGGGTCACACCCGGCATTGCTCAAGGGTTACTCCTGGCTGTCTGCTCAGAAATAGCTCCTGGCAGGCACGGGGGACCATATGGGACACTGGGATTCGAACCAACCACCTTAGGTTCTGGATCTGCTGCTTGCAAGGCAAGCACTGCTGTGCTATCTCTCCGGGCCCACCTTTGAACATTTCTAATCAATGCTATTAAAAACATAAGCTAACAGTTTCTTACATCAGTGTGCAAAAGAATTGAACAAAAGTTTATGCTATTACCATTCTTTTCTTTTTTACCGCACCTTGTCGTCCTTAGGGCTTTCTTTGGGCTATTTAAGGATTACTTCTGGTAGATTCTGGAGGCCAGAGTGCTGGAAATCAATCCAGGATTTGCCTTGTGTCAAGGGCATCACTCTAGCCAGCCTATATTTTTTTCTTAACATTCTTTCTTCCCTGAGGCAGATTATGCTTTTCTCCTCCACAGCTTAATGTTTTTAAAAGTTGTCTTTTAAATTGGTCTCTCAGACTAACAACTTTGATAACCATTGCTTAAGGTCTATTGGGAATAAATTAACATGAAATTTCTCTCCCTTATATAGACAGGGTCTGTGGCTCATTTATCAGCATGAGGAAGTTACAGAAGACAGACAACTATCACCCAAGTATCCCTTAAAAATTTAAAGGGGTGTAATCTTTAGTTGGGGGAAATGTTGCAGGCTAATACATAGGGGGGCCTGGTTATGAGCTTTTGGGAAATAAGAAAATTTAAGAATAAATTACCTAGCCCTGAATTAGCCTAAAGACATGAAGGCCACATCCTTTTGAGTTGCAAATTTTGAGATCTGTAGAAAGAAAACACTGAGACACCACCCAGATGCAGAAATCCTAGGACTCTTCCACAGAAGGAAACTCTACAGAAGAATCTAAATGTCTTGATGCGATTATGAAAGAACCATCAACACGTCAAAGCTGTGCCTGTGACAGTGCTGGCTCTGTATGTGGAGAACTCCAGACCAAACCACTCAGAAGAATTATACATAATCTCCACAAAACTATTCAAGCCTTGCCTTCTTTTGAACTCCTCTTTCTCTGTCTCTCTCAATCTCTCACTCACACACATGCTTGCTCTTTCACTCTCACTTGTTTGTTCTATCACTTTTTCTCTCCTCTATCTCTCTCCCATATCTATAGACTATTTTGCTTTTCACGCACACACACACACACACACACACACACACACAAAACCTTGAGAGTCAGATCATTTGTTCTAGTGCTAAGTGCTTTAATATCTAATGGCCTGTGAAACAGCAATCCTTGAGCATTATTTAATTTATCTACTTGGCTTTTTTCTCCTCAAATAAAAACTCTAGTTGACTTTAGTTTGAAGCATCAAGATGTTCCCATGCACTTGAATCTAGAAATCAAATTTATAATGCTTCTCCCACTTTTTTTTGCCTTGGGCTATGGGGCAAATTTGACATAAGATGTTTTGCAGTTTATGTCTCCCAACTGCTTAAGAATAAAAGATATTATGACACACAAAAGTGAGCAAGCTTTTTAATAAAGGAGATTCTTTATTGGCTCATAAAAACTGCACAATAAGATTTTTCTTTGGTATTGTGGAAATTTTGCCAATCTTACTATGTGACAGTTTTACCCACCAGAGACCTTTTTAAAGGAGAAATCTTAAATTGTAAGCTTAATTTAGATTTGTTTTTATCCATCATCATGGTTTAATGAAAACAATAGATTACTTGATAAATAGTTATGCAATTTAGTATTCTCCAAACAAAACTTTGAATAGAAAATGTGACCCATGGGGCCGAGCAGTGGCTCAGGGGTAGGGCGTTTGCCTTGCACAAGGCTGACCTAGGACAGTCCTCAGTTAGATCTCTCAGCATCCCATATAGTCCCCCAAGTCAGGGGTGATTTCTGAGTGCATAGCCAGGAGTAATCTCTGAGCGTCCATGGGTGCGGCCTAAAAACGAAAGAAAGAAAGAAAGAAAGAAAGAAAGAAAGAAAGAAAGAAAGAAAGAAAGAAAGAAAGAAAGAAAGAAAGAAAGAAAGAAAGAAAGAAAGAAAGAAAGAAAGAAAGAAAGAAAGAAAGAAAGAAAGAAAGAAAGGAAGGAAGGAAGGAAGGAAGGAAGGAAGGAAGGAAGGAAGGAAGGAAGGAAGGAAGGAAGGAAGGAAAGAAAGAAAGAAAGAAAGAAAGAAAGAAAGAAAGAAAGAAAGAAAGAAAGAAAGAAAGAAAGAAAGAAAGAAAGAAAGAAAGAAAGAAAGAAAGAAAGAAAGAAAGAAAGAAAGAAAGAAAGAGAGAGAGAGAGAGAGAGAAAGAAAGAAAAAAGAAAGAAAGAAAGAAGGAAGGAAGGAAGGAAGAAAGAAAGAAAGAGAGAGAAAGAAAGAAAGAGATAGAAAGAAAGAAAGAAAGAAAGAAAGAAAGAAAGAAAGAAAGAAAGAAAGAGAGAAAGAAAGAAAAAAGAAAGAAAGAAGGAAGGAAGGAAGGAAGGAAGAAAGAGAGAGAGAAAGAAAGAAAGAAAGAAAGAAAGAAAGAAAGAAAGAAAGAAAGAAAGAAAGAAAGAAAGAAAGAAAGAAAGAAAGAAAGAAAGAAAGAAAGAAAGAAAGAAAGAAAGAAAGAAAGAAAGAAAAGAAAGAAAAGGAAGGAAGAAAGAAAGAAAGAAAGAAAGAAAGAAAGAAAGAAAGAAAGAAAGAAAGAAAGAAAGAAAGAAAGAAAGAAAGGAAGGAAGGAAGGAAGGAAGGAAGGAAGGAAGGAAGAAAGGAAGGAAGGAAGGAGGAAAGGAAGGAGGAAAGAAAGGAAGGAAGGAGGAAAGAAAGGAAGGAAGGAGAAAAAAGGAAGAAAGGAGGAAAGGAAGGAAGAAAGAAGAAAGAAAAAGAGAGAGAAAGAAAGAAAGAAAGAGAGAAAGAAAGAGAGAAAGAAAGAAAGAAAGAAAGAAAGAAAGAAAGAAAGAAAGAAAGAAAGAAAGAAAGAAAGAAAGAAAGAAAGAAAGAAAGAAAGAAAGAAAGAAAGAAAGAAAGGAAGGAAGGAAGGAAGGAAGGAAGGAAGGAAGGAAGGAAGGAGGAAAGGAAGGAGGAAAGGAAGGAGGAAAGGAAGGAGGAAAGTAAGTAAGGACGAAAGGAAAGAAGGAGGAAAAAAGTAAGAAAGGAGGAAAGGAAGGAAGAAAGAAGAAAGAAAGAAGAAAGAAAAAGAAAGAAAGAAAGAAAGAAAGAAAGAAAGAAAGAAAGAAAGAGAGAGAGAGAAAGAAAGAATGAAAAAAGAAAGAAAGAAGGAAGGAAGGAAGGAAGGAAGAAAGAAGAAAGAAAGAAAGAAAGAAAGAAAGAAAGAAAGAAAGAAAGAAAGAAAGAAAGAAAGAAAGAAAGAAAGAAAGAAAGAAAGAAAGAAAGAAAGAAAGAAAGGAAGGAAGGAAGGAAGGAAGGAAGGAAGGAAGGAAGAAAGGAAGGAAGGAGAAAAAAGGAAGAAAGGAGGAAAGGAAGGAAGAAAGAAGGAAGAAAGAAGAAAGAAAAAGAAAGAAAGAAAGAAAGAAAGAAAGAAAGAAAGAAAGAAAGAAAGAAAGAAAGAAAGAAAGAAAGAAAGAAAGAAAGAAAGAAAGAAAGAAAGAAAGAAAGAAAGAAAGGAAGGAAGGAAGGAAGGAAGGAAGGAGGAAAGGAAGGAAGGAGGAAAGGAAAGAAGGAGGAAAAAAGGAAGAAAGGAGGAAAGGAAGGAAGAAAGAAGAAAGAAAGAAGAAAGAAAAGAAAGAAAGAAAGAAAGAAAGAAAGAAAGAAAGAAAGAAAGAAGAAAGAAAGAAAGAAAGAAAGAAAGAAAGAAAGAAAGAAAGAAAGAAAGAAAGAAAGAAAGAAAGAAAGAAAGAAAGAAAGAAAGAAGA